>NC_047676.1:29946349-30143849 GCF_011762505.2 Arvicanthis niloticus
GTGACTGAATGCTATGGGCTCAGACCCTGGTGAGGATCAAGCCAAGAAACTCAAGCAACAGATAAAAGAGCAGAGAGTTCATTGCTTGTCCAGGGAAAGAAAGCCCCATGGTTAATTCACAAATTTAGTGTCTCTGTAAAGGAAAGAGTTGTTTCTTTAAACTGGTGAAAGATATTTTAAATGATATTGATAGTCTGCATTACATAGCTATATAATTCATATAGAAAAGGCCCATCAGCACATAGAGGCGGCACAGTACTGAGCATGCTCAATTCATGTTCTTATAGCACGTATTTAAAACTTGGCGGAGAGAAACTCTTCTCGGCAGATAATTTAGTGTTCTGATGAATGAAGTTTAGTCTGGATCACCTAAAAGAGTGAATAGAGAGGCACTGAAAATATGTTTGGTTCCTTGTAAGTTTCTCTGGAAGGGCTTATCTGAAATAAGAGTAACAAAAGAAGCAACACTGAAAAAGTATCAATGGCTATTTAAAAGCAGCAGAAGACACTCACTCCCAACACCAAGTGACCAACTCTAAACAAACTTGCCCATTTGATACCCAATTTGATGTCTCAATATGGCGTTCTCCCTAATCCACCTCTGCCCCTGCTCTGGGATTCAGACTGTATTCTGTATGACCTGGTGTAACTAATCATATCTGGTTATCCCTCAGGACCCCAGACAGCATGTGACCATTTGTGTGATTCCAGCTCAAAACTTCTGACTCTTCAACGGTACCTCAGATCTAGTCAAACACCAGCCTGTCTCAGATCCATCCTCTTCATTCCTCTACCTGGCTTCACCCTTGAGAGCATCACAGTACCGTGGACCAGTACCAATGAGGCACGAGTTCAAATCCCAGCTCCATTATGCATGGGCATTTTACCTTTGTCTTCAAGTCTTATCTGTGTCGTAGAAATAATTAATAGGTATTTTTTATAAAGTTGGTCCTGACCTCAGTGAGATAATATATATTAATATATACATTAATATATACATATCAATGAGATAATGTATATTAAATGCCTGGTTCACACTCAGTGATTTTCTTTCTCCCCGTTCAGGTTTCTTTGTCTGTCACCAGGGCTAATATGGTAGGTAGCCTCCCAATTCTCCCTTGTTTCTTGTTGTCAATCACAGGTATGGATCATATGCTTACCATTTGTCAGACTCAGGACTAGCCACTATTCATCTTAAACAAATCCAAAAGGCTTTGTTTCCATGGAGCTACAACACAACAGAAAGCTAAAGTGTCTCCTGCTGGTGATCTATTTCACGCTTCTCTCTGATGTGTCTCACAAACACATGCGTCACATGCCATTTCTCCATCCAAGGCTGTCCATGGCTATTGATGTCCAGATCCATGAGATGAATATTCTTTGTTTTCTGCCTGTTTGGTGGCTATTTCCTCTGGCTTGAGACATTCCCTCCTACAGTGAGGTGGCCTGATTCTAAAACCCAGGAAGCTGAGGAAATAAGGCCCAGGAAGCTCAGGGAGTTGCAAGATTCCAACTTGTGGATTCAAGACCATAACATGAGACAAAGGCAACACATTTCCTCAGCAGATATGGGGGCTGGGGGGTGTTGACTTGGTGATGGGGATTAGTAAGGATCTTTGACAGAAACCCACTGATCCTGGAGTTCTATGGATGGATGAATGATTCACTGGGGTCCCATTTGATGAACATAATTAAAATTAACTTTCAAGGTGTCTAGGATTGCCATTGCTACAATGAAACACCAGGACCAAAAAGCAAGCTGGAGGAGGGAATGGCTTGTTTGTCTTACATTTCCATATCACTGTTCATCATCTAAGGAAATCAGGACAGGCACTCAAACAGGGCAGGAACCTGGAGCAGGAGCTGATGCAGAGGCCATGGAGGAGTGCTACTTGCTGGCTGCTTATCCTGGCTTGCTCAGCCTGCTTTCTTATAGAACTAGGTACCCAGGGAGAGCACCATTCACAGTGGGTGGGCCCGCCCACAACAGCCACTAATGTAGAAAATGTTCTGCAAACCTGTCAAGGGCCCCTTCTCATGGAGACATTGTTTTTTAACCAAGTGTTTCTTCTCTAAGATGACTTTATCTTATGTCAAGTTGACATAAAACTAGCTAACACAGGTAAGTTAGTAATTTAATTGTGATTTACAATCTGTGATCATGTATCTAAACCACATTACTGAGGCAGAGGGAAACAGTAGAACCATGGGCTGTACTAGAAGAGTCGGGGCAGAACTGTGCATGCACTCTTTAAGAACACGGATGTCTTGTACTCCAAGGTTTCCAAAGATAACTGAAGATTATTTAACAGGGTCTTCAAGATAGCTGATATCAGGGAAAGACACTATTTTGATAGTGATTCCTGGCTAGTGAGTTTTTATACTCACTCACTGAGCCATCTCCACAGCCCATTGGTTGCCTTTTTAAACACTCTTATTTTTTGAGATAATATAATTATATCACTTCCCCCTTTCCTGTCCTCAGTTTTTAATCATCGCTATAACTAAATCAGAGAAAAACAACTTGAAGGGGTGGGGGTGGGGGTGGGGGAGATTTATTTAGGCCCACGGTTTAGGAGGCCTCAGTGTATCTTGGCAGGGAGGGCGTGGCAGAGTGGCTCACTGGAGACATCTAAGAAGCAGAGAGAGAGAGAGAGAGAGAGAGAGAGAGAGAGAGAGGAAGGAAGGATGTCAGTGCTGGTACACTTTCTTCATCTTCCTCTTATTCCATCTGGGCCTCTAGTTTAGGCACTCTGATGCCTATATTCACTCTGAGTCTTCCATCCTTAGGCAACTCTTTCTGTGTGCTCCCTCAGACACACCCACAGATTTGCTTTACTGATGTCCTAGGATGTCTCAATTCTATAAAGTTTACAATGAAGATTTGTCATTATAGTAAGCGTAGCAGTCATGGAGGCTATGCGTGCCACCTTGGAAGGTATCAACCCGTACTTGTCCAGGTTGACCACACAGAACTGGAAAGGCTAGCGATTTGTCTTCCCTGAATTGGCATTTGTTCCTCTTGGGAGCTTCTGAACCACTTGCTTCTGCAATTGATTATCACAAGTGGACACACTACACGAGTCATAATATCCCATAGTGTGGTACTTTTGTCTAAAAGGAATTCACTTCACAGTGGAAAAAAAAACAAAGTAATGACATCTGTTCAAGAGACTCTCTACTTGCAAGTTAGAATACTCTCCATCTATTTTCAGAAATATATATAATTTTCTGAATATATATGTATATACATATGTATGTATGTATTTCTGAATCTCATACACACACACACACACAACCTGTTAAACCAAATAAAGCAAAAAAACAAACAAAAAAAAATAAGTGTTATGTGTCACTCTCAAGCAGGGGTTTTTGAGTGAGTGGATTGTTCCCATGTTGTACTTTTTTTTTTGTGGCCAACAATGTCTGGGCAGAGGAAGCTTCTCTGCCTGTGTCCTATAGTGAAGATACCACAAAGCAGAGTTGTGACAGTCCCATGTAGGGCGAGTTGAAAAGAAGCCTCTGTTGCTTGTTATGGCAGCACTACTCAGCCTGTGCCGACTGCTGCTCTTTTGATCAACTTACCCAAAAGCAAGAGGCATTATGCTCCAATTAGTATGATGGTCTGTGTAGTGTTCAGTTACAGCACAGAAGGTACAATGGTCTTTATGAGAATGTTCTCATAGCTAGTGATCAGTAAGCACACCCCAGGCCTGGATACAGAAGTGAAGAGAAGGTTTGAAGGGGACAGCATAACCATAAACATTATTTTCCATCTCTATAGATCATCCTTGATCATCTCAGGAGTTTTAATAAATAAGAGAAGGGCACTTCCCTGAGGAGAATCACTAATAGCCACCTTCCATTGGAAGCTGAGTATGCACCTGAACATTTTTGTCTTCACACTCACTCAAATAGGCAAAAGAATGGTGGACTGGTGATGGTGACCAATCCAGCTATCAAATATATAGTTTGTGCTATATAGTGGGAATAGATGATGTGGGAGATTTTGTTCCTCGTTTCCCCCGTCTGATCCCTCCTGAGGCTTCAGTTTTCCAAGTTTCAGTTTCCCTGCCTAGAAGACCTCATGTACCCTACAATACCTAGTTCCATCTGGTAGCTATAAAAGTGCAAGCTTAATTTCATATCTCTGTCTTCTCCTCTTCACAGACTATCTCGCTCCCACCAGACTGTCTGCTTCTGCTGCTGGCCCAGAGTCTTCAGGTAGATGTCCTTTAATTATTGTTGTGTTCAATAGTTTCTTTTTATGGGAGCTTCTAATGCAATGTGATTCTCCTACTGTTGCTTCTCCTCAGGGAAGTACTCTTCCCATATTTACTTAAACCCCTGAGATTATCAAGGATGATTTGTGGAGACGGAAAGGAATTTTTAGCCAGTGATCTTACTCTATTACTACTGAAGTCAAGGTGAAAATTTGACAGAACTAAATAGCTTGAGTAAATTTGACATAAATATTATGATAGCAACTGTCAACTTGTCAGACTCAAGAACTACTTGAGAAACTGGCCTCTGGACACACGTGGGAGAGGGTATCTTGATGATATTAATTGATTTTGGAAGCTGATGTGTTGTGGGAAGATGATGTGCTGCCTACTGTGGGTAGCACCATTTTCTGAATGGAAAGTGGGGACTGACATGCATTCCTTGTTCTCTGCCTCTTAATTATGGCTGCAATGTCACCAGCTGTCTCACGCTCCAGTAGCCATGACTCATTCTCCATGAGAGGCTCTACACTAGAACTGTGAACCAATATAAGCCTTTTTTTTTTTTGCCCCCTTGAGTTGTTTTGGTCAGGGTGTTTTATTAGCAGAGAAAGAAACTGAGTCAAATGTGGTAGTGTATGCCTTTAATCTCAGTACTTGGGAGTATGAGGTGGGAGGATTGGCAAGGCTGTCTTAGGCTGCATAGTGAGTAGCAGAGCAGTCAGTTACCTATCAAGATTCCATTTCAAAAAAATCAAAACACCTCCTCCCCTCCATCCTTCAAATTGACATTACCCAGATACCTTGTACATAGATATGGAACATACTCAGCATGGAAGAAGTGGGGGAAACATCCCTTTAGGGGGAGTACTTCTTCACTTAGATACTGCACAGGAATTGTGAGGGACTAGAAGATTGGCACACTACTGGGGAGTTAGAAACATGTGTGCCGTGGGAAGGTGAAGGGCAAGGCTGAGTTCTGAACTGGTCTTCATTCACATAACAGGAACATGAAACCTATAGACTTTAATTTCCCAACGAGTATCGTTGCTCTTTCCAAAACAAGTTTTTGTGCATCTGGACTATTAGTATAGATTGTCTAATATGCGGATATCATTGAGATATGAACTTATTGTGATGTTTTAATTTTAACATATCCCTCTATTCTCTGTGTATATGTCTGCCAATACAACGACCTTCTGTTTGTTTTGTTATCTGTTTCTTTGACTGAAACAGGATATTGCTATGTAGCATGGGTTAGTCTTGAGCTCCCAATCTTTCTACCTCTGATTCCTGAATGCTGGGACTATATGAAATGATGTCATTCTCTATTTTGATCTGTTGACATTAAGGTATAAACACAACTGTTTCTAGATCATAAATAATGGAGGGAAGAGGTTCTTAAGGTGAGTGATTGCTCTATATTTCAGAGCAGCACCCCATTGGAATCTGAAGCCTGTTACCCTGTCAGCTGTCTAATGAGCTGCAACAAAGTTAAACTGTTCAGCAAGATCCAGGGGGCTAACTCCATAAAGTGCTTTGTCTAATCAATGGCCTCGGGCACATCCTACAAATAAAGAATAATGAAATAAAAACACTGTTAGATATGCTATGTCCATGGCTAAAATACAATGAGTATTTTGGACACTGGAAGGGGAAAAGCCAGCAGGTGGACGCCATCTTTTCAATGAAACTTTCCACTGGGAGTCAGAGATTTGCTTCTCATTCTAGAAGCCCAGGTGGGAGCTGTTCCTCACTTCTCAGAAAAGAGAGCACACACCTGTCCTGGGAATAGCTCATGAGAATTTCACAGATTTTTAAACCACAAAGACAAGAACAGGCTGATAGCGTGCAAAGTAACTGGCTGGGGTCCAGGAGTAGCAAGCGGGTCACGTAGCATGCTGACCAGCCTGTTCCAAGGTGGAAACTCTGACTCTGTGTTTGAATGTCTGTCATTTCTAGCCCCATTTTCTTAGCTTCTATTTCCACCCTTTCCTTTTGTCTAAAATTCTTCAAAGGCTTAGCATACTTTCAGTAAGAAGTCTGTCTTATACTTCACATGGAACTTTGTATTTCCCTCTTTGTGCACATCTGACCATGTGTCTCAGTGACTTTTCTGTTGCTGTCAAGAGACATCATGACCAAGGTAACTTAGAGAAAAATGGAATTTATTGGGGCTTATGATTTCAGAGGGTGAGTCCATGACTATCATGGAAGGAAGCATGGCAGCAGGCAGGCATCAATGGTGCTGGAGCAGCAGCTAAGAGCTTACATTTTTATCAAAAGATAGGAGTGAGAGAGAGAGAAAGAGAGAGAGAGAGAGAGAGAGATAGGCAGAGACAGAGAGACAGAGATAGAGAGACAGAGACAGATAGAGATAAGCAGAGACAGAGATAGACAGAGACAGAGAAAGACAGAGACAGACAGACAGAGACAGGGGGACAGGGACAGAGAGACAGAGAAGCAGACAGACAGAGTGCTGACTGGCAATGGCACACAGTTTTGAATCTCTAGTGACACACTCTAACAAGGCCATACTTTCTAATCCTTCTCAAACAGTTCAACCAGCTGGGAACTAAGCTTTCAAATTCTCAAGCCTATCAGAGTCTAACTTGAGAGAACATCACCTTTGTTTTCCCTGGCTTCTTACCTTCCTTCAGTGTTGTTGTAAATCTTCAACCCAAATATGACCAATCAAAGAAAACACAACTCAAAAATTATGAATATAAACTGCACGCCTAGATTGGGCAGATTCACCACTTCACTACTCTATTCCCCAGCTATGAGACCCCTTATAACTTGTGGGTTTTCCAAGTCACCAATTTGTCCTTCCACCTCCTGCTCCTTCGTCATCTTCTCCTCCGTTGTCTTCCTCCTCTGATTCTGATGTCTCTTCTCTCTCTCTCTCTCTCTCTCTCTCTCTCTCTCTCTCTCTCTCTCTTCCTAGAAACCTTTATATCTCCACCTCCCCTTCTCTGCCCAATCACTGGCTCTAGCCTTTATTTTACAAATTAAGGTGGGCAGAAGGTTCAATGGAAGTCACCTATGTTCTGATTCACTCCTCCTCTGCAGCCCTTCCCAGGAAAGGGGAATTAGCATCAAAATACAAGGCCAGGGTTATCCAGGACAACCTTTGTTTTCCCTGGCTACTTACCTTCCTTCAGTGTATTTGTTGGCTTTTGGCGCTCAGTTCTGTTCTGCTAAGTATAAAGGAGGTGTAACTCCAAACAGACTCCCTTGCCAGCTGACTTCTGGTTGACTCCTGCTACTGGGAGTACTGACTACTGCTGGAAGAAGACTAGATGATGTTCAGATGAAGGAAACTCGCTTGCTCCTGGGTACTGAGGATATCTCCCTGGTAGATGATAAGAGACATGCTTTGATGTCTTTCAGCAGATCCAGCACAGAGAATCTATCCTTGTCCCAAAACCAGGTTTCAATATCCCCTCAGTAGTCACAACACTAGCTCTCAACCCCTGAGTGAGTAGTGATGTCATACCAAGCTTCCCATCAGAATGTCCCAATTCTGTAGAGCCATTCCTCCAGGCTTCCAAGGATAGTTTCAAGTACCTCTTTGGCAGTTTCAAATAACTTGATGGCACCCCAGTAGAGCCACAGAATGAGCTCCAGACTATGGGCAAAACCACTTTTTTTCTCTTTATTTCTCTACCTGTGGAGAAGATCTCCCTTCAACTGGCAAACTGATTTATTTGACTTCTTGTATTTCCTTTCTTGACTTGTTTCATTTTGTTGTAACTACTTTCCTGAATTAAACCTTCTCTGCTAGAAATATTTTTTTTCCCCATGAGACTCGCCTGGAGTCACAGGGGAACACAAGATTCGAACTCGGAGAGTCGGGCGCAGTCTGCCCTCTGGCGGCGGGTGCCGAAGCTGTGAGCCACTGCAGGCTCTCTGCTAGAAATATTTAACTTGGTATCTGTTTTCTTGATTTCCTGAACAACGTATGGTTCACTTTTCAACCTTCTCCCAAGTGAAGTCTTACCTTCCACCCAGATACAATCCAGATACAATTGCTCAACTATTTGCAATTATGTAACAAATTTAAACTAATATTCCATAAAGTCACTTACTTTATCCCATCCAGCTTCCCGTTAGATTATAAGTACATCGATGACAATCACTGAATCTTGACCCCATAACAAGACTCTAAGCAAATGGTTGATTAGAATGAATGATCCAAACAGTGGCCTACGGCTTACAGTGTTTTAAGTTTCCATTAGTTCTACTGCTTTTGTTTTGCTGCAAGATAGAAAAGATTAAACTTTTTTTTTTAAATCTTTGTGAATGGCTATTTGTTAAACCAATATGAAAACATTTAGATACTCTGTTTCCTACCGTGTTAAACTATGCTTCCCAACTTACTAAAGTGTGTTCACACATATCACTTCATTTTCAACTCACATTCACAATACAAAAAGCACTGCAAGGCAGAACTTCGGGCTCCCAACCTTGATCCTCAAGCTCCAAAGCCCTGTATTCTTCCTTATCATACACCTGAGCTGAGGTTCCGGCCAGCCAAGCATCATGGCTCTCTCAGCCTTTCTCAGCCCAAACAGACAGTGTGAGCCACGCAGACTTTTCACGTCCTTTGTAAAGGTATGAAATAGCAGATTATCTGTGATTTCCCTTTCATACAAAATCAAGGGAGAAATAACCGTTCTATGCCTTTGGCTTGGAGGATGTGGACAGTCATGTTCTCAATTTCACAGTTCATTGCATGTACATTTATTAGATTAGCACTGGCTTAGAAACGCACCGTGGAACCGCCCAATAACTTGGCAGTCACTTTTTGATTGCTTTTTGGAATTGTACTGTCTTGTTCTCCTGAGATTCCGACCAAGGTTTAGTGGCTTAAAACTGAAATGCCACAGACATAAATTGAATGCAACCCAGACTGGGCTAAGGTTATTACTTTTCTCCATCTGATTGCTATTTGGCTTCTCACTGCTGTGGCAGGAATTGCTGTTATGGAAGCAGACATCCCTCACCCCCAGCCCCCAAGCTGAGAGACTAATGATAGCGAATGAACCATGCTCTGATTCAAAGGGAGATTCATTCTTTGACTAGTTAGTATTTAGTCCTAAACATGCCCACACAATACACATGTGTGAGTGTGTGTGTATACACACAGACACAGACACAGAACTTTCCTTCCAGATAGTATGTGCCCTTTCTGAACATTCTTGGGATAAAGGCAGTCTATGCTATTGTTTGATAGCACAAATATATATATATATATTTATATATAATATATATATGTATGTGTATGTATTTATATATGTGTGTGTATATATATATGAGTGTGTATATATATATATATACATATATATATGTGTATATATAACAAATATGTTAGACCATCTTTTATTTGGCTAAAAATTAGTTGTTCCATGGCTATCTATATGTGGTGTTATCTGAAGGCTCCTGGAAAGGTCTCTGAATCACATTGCTGTTGATTTGCTCAATTACGCAAATAAGCAGTCATTTTTTTTCTGTCTAGTTCTAAAAATCATGTGTTCATAAAAGGTTTAACATACAGAGTTTGTTTCCTTAGTCTTAGCCACACATACCCTTTGATTGTTCTTTGCTCTGGAAACTTGGTTTGTCTTAGTTACCACCTAACCTGCCTCCCTAAACATGGCCAAAGTACTTCATATAGTAAGCACTCAATCAAAGATAGTTATTACGATTATTGCTATCGTTATTGGATTTGGGTTTTTAGCCACATGAATGAACAGTAATAACCAATAGTGAATAGTCAGTATTCAGTGGTCAGCATCCTATCAAGTGCAGGAGCTAAGGGAAGGTCAGGAAAAGGAGTCTAACAAAATGACCCCAGTAAAGGAGGCAGCCAGGACTGACCTCAAAACATGCAACAGACATGGGATTTGTCAGACAGAAGAAAAGGTTAACGGCTTACACTACCAAACAAAAGCATAGACTCCCTTTATCCTAAGAATGTTCACAGTGGGGCACATAGTTATCTAGAAGGTTCTGAATGCAGCATAAGAAACAAGATGTATTGATAAAGTGTTCTCAAAGTTTTGGGTTACATTTGACTTATTTGAGACAACACCCATGTGTGCTTAGGTTTGCCTGCACAGAACTCCCAGTCTTGCCTTGTACACCTATCCTTTACTCCCCACACTGGAAATCAAGTGAATGAAGAGGGAACTTTGGAGAGCATCATTCTGGTGGCCTCAATGGGCTATATTAAAGAGACATACTTGGAGGCCTCAAAGCAACCTTTGACCTTTGCTCTTCTCATGCTCTCTACTGATAGCTGTGGACATTGAATCTAAGGCTCTACCTCAGGGTTTGGGATATTTCTTGACAGAAAAAAAGAAGACTAAAGGAAAAGACAAAGGATTGATTGATTGATTGATTGATTGGGCAAACCAAGATCTTGTATACACATGCTGGGGAGAAAAATGTTACTAGTCATCTTTCCTGCTCTCCAAACCTGGGCTAAGTTCTCAGGCCCAGTCTTAGAAGCCAGTCCACCCCAGTTATTGAGTTGTGGAGGCTGGGAGTGGGATGAGGGTGCTTAGGAGGATGCTGAAGTCCACAGTGTCAGGCCCTGTCTCTGGTGACTGTGCTGGGTTGTCTCTCTCCTCAGCTTTCCCCATTCCCTACCTCCCATTCTACGCTTCTTGTCCTCACTTCCTTTTATTTCAGTAAGCACACTCTCAGCCACATTAGCAGTGAGAAAACCATTAAGAGCTCCCACACTATAACTTACCAAGTTCCAGCACAATGTTCTAAAAGGCACGAATTATAGTAGAGTGAACTGTGTGAAACCCGGAAGCCCAGAATCTGTGGTATAAAGTATGAAACAATCCTTAACAGTTAGCCATTATGCAATAGCACACATTTGTTTCCCGAAACAGGTGGAGAGGTCTGGAGAGAGATGGGAAGGAGGAGAAGAGGTTGGGGTGGGGGCAGGAAAGGAGGGAAAGAGTGTGTGAGGGTATAGGGATGGAGGGGAGACATGAGTTCCAAGGATGGAGAAAGACCATTTTCTGCATTACAACCTCTTGGGTTCCCTAATGAGACTCTCCACCCTTTCCTTGATGGCAGGGACTCATTTTCCAGTCCCTTCCACTGCTGTCTCACTGCCAGTTTTCCTGTCTCCTTTTTCTTCTTCCCTTTCTTCCCATTCTTTCCTTCTCCCAGTTCGTGGTCTCTCTGTTTTCTGCTTCTTTTCATCTCATCTCGATTTACTATGTGACAGAAAACGATAAGCTGTAACTCTAGATAAAAATGAACGCCTCCCTCCTGTTCCCCTCACAGACTTAGACTGTACCCACATTCAAAGTCGTCTGTCCTCATAACCCAGCATGGTTTAGGTTGGAAACGGAGATGTGTCTGAGCAAAGCTTGGAGACAGAGCCGTTGACAGAGCTCATTGGTTACCCACATACTGCACAGTGTTCTATCTTTAGAAAAAAATAAATGAAAAGAAACAAGCATTATAAAATTTGAAAGGATGCCCTGTGTAACAAGTGATTGCCACAGACCAACAGACACGGACTCAGTGCAGAGTCATTTATTTTGGTCACAGAATTTTGGGTCAGTTTTGATTCATGCGAGTTGAGCTGGGACTCTACTGAAGAAAACTGGTTTTTGTTCTAATCCATGAGTCCTTTAAAAAAAAAATCTTTGCATGAGTAGGAGAGATTCTTGGAGTCTGATTATCTTAGTTAGAGTTTCTATTGCTGTATCATGGTGTAAAACACCATGACCAAAGCAAATAGGGGGTCGGGAAAGGGTTTATTCAGTTTATGTTTCCATGTCACATTTCATCACCAGTGGAAGCAAGGATGGGAACTCAAACAAGGCAGGGACTTGGAGGCAGGAGCTGATGCAGAGGCCACTTGGCTAGTTTGTCTCTAGCATTGTCTCTTTACCTCAAATTCATAGACAACAAAGATGCAATCAAAGTAAGAACTGCTTAGTTTTTCACTGTCCCATCCACCGACATCCAGCACTTCCTGTTGCATTGTCCCTGACTGATGGGATTGTTCACAGTCAGAAAACCTACAAAGGCAAAGTAACAGGAGCAACAAACAATCCTGAGAGTCCGGGGATACTTGTTACTGTATTGGAATCTAGTGAAAACTGACTAGTAATTTTTTTTCCTTTGGTGTATTGGGTTAATAAGGAGAATGAAGACAGTTATCGTTTGAAAAATTCGCAGCCAAAAGTTATAAAACCTCAACTTGTTGTCTAAACCAGGCCTTGGTTTTCGTATTGGGCAAACTTCCCTTCTGGACAGGATCTTTGTTATCCTTAACTTGAAACTAACAACATGTCCTGGGTGCTTCTTATACTTCTTATTTTCACAGTGTAGCTAAGAACATTGCTACCACGTTTCCCTCTCTTGCTGTTGAGCTCCCAGTTGAGGAATTGTCTACATCAGGTTGGCCTGTGGGAGCATCAGTTGGGGACTATCTTGAGTGTTTTATAGATGTGGGAAAACTCACCCCAAACAATTGGTGGTACCTTTCAAAAGAAGATCATTCCTCCTTTGCTGCCTTGGCATTCCCTCTAGCTGCTGAGTTAATTCACCATTTGCTGCTATTGATTCCTTTGCTGATATCAGAACCGTGGTCTGATGTGGACCAGCAGCTCTCTGGGAATCCTCAGGCCTGTGGCATCAACCTGGGACTGCTCAGAGACCCCTACCTCATCGACTGTGAGACTAGTGGTTTCTCAGCTTCTATGGTGTGAGGCAGTAATTTAGACTATTTTGATCACTTGCATAGCTGATTCAAGATTTCTATGGGTTTTATTTCTCTAAAGAATCCCAACTGATACACCTGGCACCCAGCTCAGCACCGTCTTACCACAACCTACTAAGGCAGCTAATTATTATCTTACAGACTTAGAATTCATGGTCTTCCAAGATCAAGCAATCTGCCCATGGTCTCATGACAAAGAAGAGAAGACACAAGGCAGATGTGGTGCTATAGTGGCAGACAGCTGCAATTTGGGAAGGGTTGACATGAAGTTAAGATGATCCTAGACTATACAGCAAGGTCTAGAATAGCCTGGTCTTCATAGCAAGATCCTAACTCTAAAACTAACTCAGAAACTAAGGGCTGAAGATGTAGTCCAGGTTAGAGTGATTCCTGGCCTGTGCAAAATCCTGGATTCTCAATCTTCAGTGCCACTAACAGCACCAACAGTGATGATAGATAGAATATTTGCTGAAACAAGAGTACTGAGTTAAGTCAGAGTTTCCGGACAATATTCAGTTAGGAAGGAAAGTGGGAGCCAAGTTTATCTTAAATTCCAACCTACACTTTATATGAAGGAATACCTTTAGCATTAGAAATTCTTACTTAGAGTAACACGGTAGCATCAAGCCTAGGTGACACACACACACACACACACACACACACACACACACACACACAGAGAGAGAGAGAGAGAGAGAGAGAGAGAGAGAGAGAGAGAGAGAGAGAGAGAGAGACACACACAGACAGACAGGGAGTGGGGGTGGGGCCTCAGTAGGCCAGAGTACTTGCTCTGCAAGCATGAAGATTGGAGGAGCTGAATTCTAGTCCCCAGCACCCATGTAAAGATCTGAGGATGTGTGCATGCACATACAACTCCAGCATAGTGGGATAGAGCAAGGAAGACCCAGAGAGATGGCTGGTCAGCCAGACTAACTGAAATGGCAAGCTTCAGGTCAGTGAGACCCTCTCTTGAAGCAATAAGACAGTAAACAATAGAAGACACCCAAGGTCTTGTTTCAGCCTCTGAAAAGGCACACACGGACACAGACACCCACACACTTACATGTATGTATCACACACACACACACACACACACACACACACACACACACACACACACACACACACACACACGACACTTTTAAAGAAACAGTTCTATTGCTTTTTGCCACCAGATGGCGATCAAAGCTAACGAGCTCTGACAAGCTCCTGGGTCCAAACCTGACTAAGCCCAAATATTGTGCTAAACAGGTCTTCCTTCCACTCTCAGACCAGGGGGTCCAAGCTAGAGGACCTATTTAAAAAAAAAAAAAAAAAAAAAAAAAAAAAAAAAAAAAAAAAAAAAAAAAAAAAAAAAAAAAAAAAAAACAGCATCCACTTGGGTTCTAGGCCCTAGGACTTACAATTGAACTGATTTTTTTTCCTGACATTTTTCCAAATTAGGTGAATTTACCGGGAGCTCTTAGACTCAGCTCTCTTCTGTTCTTATAAATTTCAGAGGTTTCCAAGCCATAATTACATACATGCCCACCTTTAGTCAAGAAGCATGGATCTGGGGGATGTGGCTCAGTTGGTAGAGCACTTGCATAAGAGAGGAGGAAGCCCTGTGTTCAGTCCCAGAGTAGCACCTGTAATCTCTGCATCTGTGAGGACCCGAAGTTCAAGGTCACCCTCAGCTATGTAGAAAGTTTGGGCTAAGCTGAGGCTACATAAAACCTTCCTTTAAAAATTAAATTTTTTTCTTCCGGTCTGGGCCCAGGAACTGAGCAGCTCTGCCCCCCATCACACAGAACCTAGAGGAAGCAGGGCTCCCAGGAACTCTAACCCCGGCAGTATCTTAGGTAAGCAGACAGCAACCACCGCCCCAGACAGGGAGTAACTGGGACCCACAAGGACCCAGGAAGTCACTCCCAGCCCGGAGCACTGGTTCCCTTTGGTCTGGGCCAGACCACTGAGTGGATCTTGGGTGGCAGCTCTGCCCCAATCTCTAAGAACCCAGAGGAAACGGGGCTCCCAGAGCTCTAACCTGGGCAGCATCCTGTCTGTGCTTGAGCACTGAGCAGATTTTGGGCCCAGCGCTTACCCCAGTAGTTACACCCACCCCACAAAGTTCTGATGCAACCAAGATAATAGAAAAGACAGGCTCCAGTCAGGGACAAGGCAAGTAACACTAAGGAGATACAGATGGCAAAAGGCAAGCACAAGAACATAAGCATCAGCAACCCAGGGTACTTGGCATCATTAGAACCTAGTCTTCCCACACAAGAAAGTCCTGTGTCGCCTCCTGAACCAACCAGAAGACAATGGACACGGGATCTCCTTCCCAACTCAGTTTATTCAGAAACCTTCAAGTACCGCAAAAAGCCCCGAGCTCTAGCTCCCAGCCCTTAAATCTCTGTGTCCTCTCCAATCAGAACCTGCCACGAAGTCATTCTCGATTGGTGCTGAGCACATATGTCACATGGCCTCGATCTTACGTAAAGAGGAACAACCAGAATGCATGCACAGTAAAGCTTAGCCTACGTGCCACCCAGGCTTCCTGAAATGGTGAGCCAACATGCCAGGGGCATCTGGCACCCAGCCAGGCGCCATCTTGAGTTCTGCTCCCCACAGTCCTGAATTCCCCATATCACTAGGAAAGCAAGGTTCAGATTTAAAATCACTTCTAATAATGATGATACAGGACTTTAAGAAGGACATAAATAACACTCTCAAAGAATTTAAGGAGAACGCAGGTAAACAGGTAGAAGCCTTTAAAGTGGAAACACAGAAATGCCTTAAAGAATGTCAAGAAAACACAACCAAACAGGTGAAGGAATTGAACAAAACCATCCAGGACATAAAAATGGAAGTAGAAACAATCTAGAAATCACAAAGGGAGACTACCCTAGAGATAGAAAACCTAGGAAAGGAATCAGGACTCATAGACACAAGCATCACCAACAGAATACAAGAGGTAGAAGAGAGAATCTCAGGTGCAGAAGATACCATAGAAAATATTGACACAACTGTCAAAAGAAAACACAAAATGCAAAAAGTTCTTAACACAAAATATCTAGGAAATCCAGGACACAATGAGGAGACCAAACCTAAGGATAATAGGTATATATGAGAGTGAAGATTCCCAACTTAAAGGGCCAATAGATATCTTCAACAAAATTATAGAAGAAAACTTCCCTAATCTAAAGAATGAGATGCCCATAAACATACAAGGAGCCTATAGAACACCAAATAGACTAGACCAGAAAAGAAATACCTCCCGTCACATAATAATCAAAACACCAAGTGCACAAAACAAAGAAAGAATATTAAATGCAGTAAGGGAGAAAGGCCAAGTAACATATAAAGGCAGACCTATCAGAATTACACCAGACTTCTCACCAGATACTATGAAAGCTAGAAGATGCTGGACAGATGTCATACAGATCCTAAAAGAACACAAATGCCAGCCCAGGCTACTATACCCAGCAAAACTCTCAATTACCATAGATGGAGAAACCAAGATATTCCATGACAAAACCAAATTTACACAATATCTTTCCACAAACCCAGCATTACAAAGGATAATAGCAGGAAAGCTCCAATACAAGGAGGGAAATTATACCCTAGAAAGAGCAAGAAATTAATCCTCTTCCAACAAATTCAAAAGAAGATAGCCACACAAAGATAATTTCACCTCTAATAACAAAAATAACAGGAGACAACAATCACTGTTCCTTAATATCTCTTAACATCAATGGACTCAATTCCCCCAACTAAAAGACATAGGCTAATGGACTGGATACATAAAAGGGACCCAGCATTTTGCTGCATACAGGAAACCCACCTCAGTGCAAAGACAGACTCTACCTTAGAGTAAAAGGCTGGAAAACAATTTTTAAAGCAAATGGTCCTAAGAAACAAGCTGGAGTAGCCATTCTAAAATCTCCAGCCTGGGAACACAAAGGGAGGGACTCATGGCTCTGCCTGTATAGGTAGTTGAGGGTGGCCTTGCCAGGCATCAGTGGAAGTGGACAGCCTTGTACCGAAAGTTTAGATTCCCTAGTGTTGGGGAATTGCAAGAGCAGGGAGGTGGGAATGAGAGGATGGTGGGAGCACACCCCCATAGTAATTGGAAGGGGGGATGGGGTAAGGGGTTAGGCATCAGTGGAAGTAGAGGACCTAGGTGCCTGAAAGTTTGGATTCCCTGATGTTGGGAAATTTGAGAGCAGGAAGGTGAAAATGGGAGGATGGTGGGAGCACACCCTCATAGCAACTCCCAGAATTATATGGATTAGACATGACAGAGGCAGGCCGCCAGAAGACTAGATTCCAGAATTCAAACAAACAATTATCTTGATACTAAAATTTGTTTTGAGAATTGTATATTGCAGAATACATAGCCTTGGTGTATCTACTCATCAGGCAAGCTGAGCAGACCTGCTCAAACCTCTGATGTCCTGGAATTGCAGCTGGATGCAGTGAAGACACAGTGTCAGAGGCTTATCAATTTACTCTTCCCCCAACCCCTCTTCTAATAACTCAACACCCATAATCAGCTTGAAGAAGTTAATGAAGAGTCAGCACCCCTATTCCCTGGGCTTGGGGACTGAGGTGGTTAATATTGGGCTTTCTAGGGAAAAGTAGTGGTTTTGGTGGAACAGAGAGGATTAGCTAGGACTTACTGCATAGCCATAATGAAATCTGTATCATTAATATCAAGATGAAGGTATAATTTCTTAAATGGTACAAAATTTACCTTGATTTCAAATTTAAGGTTTTCATTGGTATGAGCTTCTTATTGATATAAAAGTGAGATGAATATTGATACTCTCATGGGCATTGTGCCTGTATAACACATTTAGGAATACAAGGCTTAGACCCAGTCCTTCTTTAACTTTTTTAACTGATTTGAGATGGTTAGACTGTGAGTTAAGGGCCTATAGCAAATTCATGGCTTTGAGTTTATTGTTAGGGTGTTTTCTATATTTTATTTAGAAATAGCTGAGAGGAGTTAACAGACAACAGTCCAAATTGCCTTACATAAATAGTTGGTTTTCAAAACATCCGAAATCCACAGAATTGACGTTACAAACATTTCTGTATTAATGTTCATTTTGACTAGAGACCTGTCTGCTCCTGACAGTTTCCTGTCTTGGATTCTAAGAAGAAATTGAGCATCTTTGGAGTTATTCCAATTGTGGTGAGACAGCCACTAGGCAAGAATTGCCTCTTTCTATCTACAGACAAAATACTGTCCAGAAATGGACACACTTGCAGAATAGTCGACTGATTATATCTGCCAAGACAGAGTAATCAGCCCTTAATAATTCTGCATCACTAGGTCTGTCAGATGATCCTGGGCCAAAAGGCTGAAGATCGGATGCTCCAATGTTCTGTAGTATAGGGACTGTCCAGGTGTTCAGCGGTCTCTATAAATTGGCTGTTTTAGAAGCTATACTTAGTGCTTCCCATAATTTCAGCTAACTCAGTCATTCTGGATTTCTGATGGGGTTGAAAACTTATAGTCTCATAGCCAATCCTTGCTATTTACTTTGAGAGAAAACATTTGAGAGGATGGTTTTCAGCTGACATTCATTCTAAAGCCAAGAAAAAAAAGCCAGGTTTAAAACTAAGTATTTTATTTAGGAGAGATAAGAGGTTCTGCTTAGCCAACAAAATGATGGACTGATGGACTGGGTATTACGTCTATCTTGCACCTTACTGACATAGATTGGTATAGTTATGCTCTAACTGTATTTTGAGAGAAAAGTTTTAGTTTAACAGGAAGGGTGATATGTAGGAGGAGCTAACGTGGGAGGAGTACAGAGTGGAGGAGTAAGGAGAGGAGGAGGAGAAGGAGAGGAGGAGCTAGGTGATGAGAGAGAAAGAGGGGGCCAGACATGGAGGCAGATGTTTACATGTCTCTGCCAGTCAAAGATAGTTGATATATCTAGATTGGGTATTAGGTTACACTCCTGATTGATATTGAGCATTTCCAAACTTATAAAGCCTTTGGTTAACATTATATAACAAATATAACATTATATTTGCATATATACATATGCAAAAAGGAGAAGGGGTATGGAATAGGGGTTTTCTAGGGAGGGGAAATGGGGAAAGGGGATGGTGTCTGAAATGTAAATAAAATATCCAATAAAAATAAATTTAAAAAAGAAGCAAAAAAAAATAAAAATAAAAATTTTAATATAAAACTTGCCATTCCGTGTAATAAAATAGATACTTAATGTGTCTAAAGCTTCTGAGCTTACTGTTAGTGAAAAATTCGTGGAGCCCCGTGGAGCCTGTAAAAAATGCAGAATGTCAGAGCCTGCTGTTGACCCACTGAGCCATAATCTGCATTTGAGTCGCACCCTCAGGTGATTGTTTCATATTAGAATTTGAGAAGCACAAAAGAGCCACTGCTGGCCAATTGTTAGAAATGTTTTCAAGTGCAGCCACGTCTATAGAATCAAAGCATGAATAGTGGCTGTAGGAGATGCGACCTGGGGTGGGTAGTGTTGGGGGCACAGCATGGATAGTGGCTGTAGGAGATGCGACCTGGGGTGGGTAGTGTTGGGGCGCTCTGGGTTACTAACCAGACAAGCTTTTGTAGAGCAAGTTTAGTAAGACTAGGAGTCTTATTGCACAGCATCAACCCTGTCAGTAACATTTTTGGGGGAAATCTGAGTTATTTCCTTCTGTGCAGAGTAGAATTTCAGCCCTCTAGCATTTGGGATGAAGAGTTGAATTAATCTGTACTTTACACAGGGGCCCCAACTATTGATGGCCCACATTACGCATGCTTGGCAGTCACTCCTGCACAGTTTTCCTTTCCCCACCTCCTTCTACACTCTCTTCTTCTCTCAAACCCTTTCCTCATCCCGTCTCTCATCCATACCCTTCTATATGATTTGTGAACTCAAACAACCAGTGTCACCCACATATATAATATTTGTCTAATCAGGACAATAACTTATCTTAAAAATGTGTCTGCAAAAATTATTCTTCGATTTTTTTTTCCGGCTGCTTGGAATATTTATGACTATCCATTAGCCCTGGTAATCAGGAGTTGGTTATATTCCCAGTCCCGAGATAAACACACAGCCACTCATAAACTCAGGCTACAGATAGCACAGAGCGAGACGGTCCCACATCCCTGTGTTCTCCTTAACATCCACAGCCATGCGGGGCAGCTGGTGTTTGTCTTAAAACGCCTCGGCATCTTGTTTATTAAATAACAACAAAATATTCTTAATAGTCTCTACTTTAATTCTCGTCTTGTTCTCACTAAGCCTTTTTCTGTCTGGGGAATTAGGTTAAGACTTGCTGGAAAGCTGAGCTGGTCTGGCTAACCTTCCCTTGGAGCTGGAGGATAACCTGAGGTTTGGGCAGAGCCAAGGGGCTGCTAAAAGAAGGCTTGCAGAGGAATGAGAAGGGATTGGAGGAGGAAAAAGAGGACTGTGGGCAGGAGGAGGGGTTAGGGAGAAGAAATGAAGAAAAATAAAGAAGAAAAAATAAGCGTGTGTGTGTGTGTGTGTAAGAGGAAAGAGAGACAGAGACAGAGGGACAGGGAGAGAGAGAATACACTGGCAGCTCAGAGTATTCTAAAGATTCTAATTGGTGATGATGCTCTACAGCTCAGTGGGTAGCTGTATTTGCCACCAAACCAGACATTCTGAGTTCCATGCCCAGAACTGGTGGACAGAGAGGACAGGCACCCACAAATTGTCCCTCAACCTCCACACAGGTACAGTGAGTGATATATTCATAAGCACACACACAATACATGAATACGAACTCATTGAAATTCAACATTTTTCCTTCTCGTACAGAAGTAGATGAAGGCTTTTCTCCATGACCCCTAAGCTGCCCTTCTCACATGCTCAGATTCTGTTTTATCTCCCGCCAGTCCTTCGAACCCACCCTTCTGCCGGCCACATCTTGGAGACTTTGCCCTGCTCTGCCTTTATCTGCATGGTGTACTTACTCCTTCAGCCCTTCCTCCTTTACCTCCACCCTGCTTTACTTTCCTTTACAGTACTTATCACTCTCTGATACCCGCTTCTTTCTTTGTCTGACTCACTGGATCAGAAAATCCGTCCTAGGAGAATGGGGATCGTGGTTGATCCTGAGGGAAGGCAATAAACACCTGTGGAGGGGGTTTGCAGGTTTGCTATGAGCTGTGCTCCCACGGTAACCTGATTAGTCCTCAACGTAGCTCTATAAAGCAGCCTTTTACAGAGGAAGCAGAGTCACACAGGACCAGATTCTTCTTTGCAGAATTCTTCTCAGACAATTCATTAGTCAGTCTTTCTCCAGCACAAGTTGAATAGGTGTCAGCTCTCTGGTCAAACCTACACTATTGTATGTTTCTGTCAGGGAAGTTGTAATGGGCAAGCTATCCTCAGTTGCTTCAGTTCTGTTTGTAGCTGCTTTTGGGTTAGAGTTGAGCAGTTGTGACAGGAACCCTATGTTGTATCAAACCTAAAACGTCTACTAACTGGCCCTTCACAGCAAAGTTTCCTGATTTAGAAGGTGTCTTAGTTGGGGTTTCCATTGCTGTAAAGAGATTCCATGAGCAAGGCAACTCTTATAAGGGATAACATTTAGTTGGGGCTGGCTTACAGGTTCTGAGGTTCAGTTCATTATCATCATGGTGGGAAGCATGGCAGCATCCAGGCAAGCATGGTGCAGGAGTTCTACATCTTTATCCATAGGAACCCAGGGACAGACTGTCCTTAGGCATTTGGGAACAGGGTCTCAAAGCTCACACCCACAGTTAGAATTAGTAGACACTTCCTCCAACAAGTCCACACCTCCTAATAATGCCACTCCCTGGGCCAAGCATGCTCAAACCACCACAGAAAATAATGGTATTAGTTACTTAGCTGTTGTAAGGAGAAGCCACTAGAAGGTAAAGAGCTTATTTGGGTTCACAGTTTAAGAGAGGACGTGGGCCATCATGGCAGAATTGTGAGGGAGCTTCCAGTGCATCTGTATTCAGGAAGGAGAGAGAGAGAGAGAGAGAGAGAGAGAGAGAGAGAGAGAGAGAGAGAGAGAGAGAGACCAGTGTTCGACGCATGGTTTCTCTTTCTCTCCCAACCCAAGGCCCCAGTTTATGGCACAATCCTATTCTCATCCAGAGTGGGTTTTCCATCCTCACTGAAATCTCTCTGAAAATGTCCTCAAAGACACAACCAGAGATATCTCTTACATTATTCTAAATCCAGGAAAGTTTGTCTGAAGGGTAGCTGTCAGTGTAACCCAGCATGAGAATGAAACAAAACTCCTCAGGGGCCATCCAGTTGAAGGTGCAATAATTGGGCTGGTCATATCTTTCTGGTGCAGTGAAAGGAGCACAGAAAAAAGAAATCCAGTTCTAGATGCAGTAGATATCGTTCTCTTCTCTGTTCCCTAATAGCTGTGTGATTCCAGGTTATCACCGCATGATGCTAATGACAATAATAACGTAGAGAGTGATAATTGCTTTTATTCAATGACAGACTCCATTCTTGGGATTATACTAAAACCACAGTGCTTGATGCTCTGCTTTGATCTGTTGGGTTTTCCAAACGTGTTTATATTCTTCCCTTGTAGAAACACTTGTAGGTAGGTATGGCCATAGAACCTACTTTAGTCAATGCATTGTTGGAGAATGTGTTGTGTCTGGATCCTGCTCAACTTTGACCTGTGCACACATCCCACATGTTTTTCATGCATTTCCCCCCTCAACTATAACCAGAAATGTTCTAGAAAGTGAGTACTCCTCTGCTGGGCCTCAGAGAACAAACAATGCATAAATACTGACATAGTTTGTTTTAAATGTTGATTTGCCATAACCTAGAACCAGCTGGAAAGAGAGCCCAATTGAGGAATTGTCTCCATCAAAGCAGGCTGTGGGTGTGTCTGTCAGGGGAGTTGTCTTGATTGTCAATTGTTGTAGGAAGACCCAGCCTATTGTTGGCAGAGTGATTTCACAGGCTGGACCTTAGACTCTGCAAGAGTAGAGAAAGCTAGGTGACTAGGAGGCAAGTAAAGATACATTTGTCTTTGTTCTTGACCGTGGATGCGCCGTGATTAGGGACTTGACTTCTAGACATATGGGATGGACTGTAACCTGAACCATCTCTTCGAGAAGCTGCTTTTTGTCAGAGCAACTGAAATGAAAGTAGAATGAATATCCAACCTCGTGGAGCATGAACAGTAAATATATGTATTAAAAAGCCCCTGGGATATAGGAGCTACTTGATACTGAAGCATCACCTACCCCACCTTAATGAATAAAACATCCCTAAGGTGAAAGCTCTAGAGTCTTAAGAATTCAAGGACTCCAGAGCTTTCCTCTGCAGCAGTGTCTTCATTATGCTGCATCAGGACAACATCACTCTGTGATATGAAGAGGAGGAAGTGATGTGTGTCCGATGTCAGCCATGTCTGAGGAACTTAGGTTACAAATGGGGAAGACAGGAGAGGAGCAAGGTTCTTTTTGAGTCACCTTGTTACTTCAGCTAGAGTTAGAATCATTCTAACCCCCCACCCCCCCCACCCCGGAAATATCTGTTCTGTGGCCACTTTAAAATTCCATCCCTGCTCATCACCTTGGATGAGGGTTCCAAAAGCACTTATTGAAATGCCCATGCACAGGCATGCCTGCGGACACTTGAATTTAGAAAGAGGGTGTGATAAATTACTAGACATTATAAATATAGAGCTCTCTTCCCTGGAAGGTAAGTGACTGGGCCTAAGAAAGATGCATTTTGAAACAGGTTTTAGGAAAAGGCTTAGCTCTGGATATTCCTTAAAAAATAGAAGCTAAAATGGCTAGCGTTCGAAGAGTCTCATGGGAAGAAAGACAAAAAGGGAAAGAAGAAAGAAGAGAGAAAACAAACAAAGTCATATCACTTTGACGTCATTTTAAATGTCAGGCATTCCCATACTTAGGATTGCTGTGAGTCAAAAATTCGTGTTGGTTAAATTGATTTAATAAGGAACAATGTTTTATTGGGACATCATGATGGTGATATAAGGTAAAGAACAGAGAAGGAAAGGGAGGGGCGGGGGAGAGAGAGAAAGAGAGATAGCAGAGCTCACACTGTCACACTTACAGGCTGGGGTCTTGATGTACTCTTCAGTGACACCCCCATAATGACATAGCTTCCTCCCACTAGGCCCTATGTCCTACTAACACCACAGGCTGATGACCAAGTGTATAACACACAGGCCATTGGAAGACACTTAGTCAAACTTCAGCAAAAGGTTTAAAAAGTAAATGAAAAGTGCTATAGCATCATTTTGTTAATTCAGTGCAAAAATCAACAACATATAAAAAAGAGTCAGGAATGGAACTTATTTTAATACTAAGCATAATTGGTCGTCTCCTCCTGTGCTTCCATGTATTCCTCTACTAATGCTGTTCCCAGTCTCGATCCGTTTATAGTGCAGAGAGTATTGTGGCATGGTCCTTTGGTCATTTTGACAACCTTTCACTGCATTTAGATATTGGGTGCCCATGTTTTACAAGTTGGGGATGATTTTGCTTTGTTCTAGAGTAAGGAATTAATGGCTTTTAAAAAGATGAGATACAGGTAACTCTTAAGTGTGGATGACCAGCAAAGATAGCACCAACTAGCAACCACACTAGAAATCAAAGTAGCTAACCACTGAAGAAACTATGTGAGGGTACAAGGTGCTGCCGCCACTGCCATCAGCAAATAAAAATACACATTAAGTACCTACTGTGTGTGAGGCCCACAGTCCTCTGTGGAATACTAGCCAGAATACTACTCCACATATGAAGGACTGCCCGGGTATTTTTCATAAAGAATGTAGCATGTGTATACATTTGGGAGTTACACCGAGTGGGGACCTTCTTGCTTTTAACTCAACCATCTCATCAGTAAACAGCAGTATGCTTTCATAAGATATGGGCTAAATTTCTTGGGGTTAAGGGAGAGGGAAAGTGGGTAGGAGGGAGGAGATGGAATATGCCTTTAAACTCATAGTGTATAGAGACAAGATTCTCACACTAGAATGGGATAATAGGCCTTGAGAAGTGTCAGACTCTCATGTCCTGTTGGGAACAACTGGATGAGGAAGGGTCCTCCTGGGCTGCCATAGGTCATATATTGGATGATATATTTTAAGGTGTCCAAATAGTTAACACATAGCAGCAGTTTAGAAAGATGGGAGGGCTTTATGGGTCAAATGACGCTGCTTCTTCCAGTGTACATCCTGATGCTATCACCATCTTAGTGTGTTCAGACTATTATAACAAATTGCCATCACCTTCATGGCTTAAATAGTAGAAAAATAATTTGCCACAGTTTTATGACTGGACTAACAGTAAAATTGGATTCTTTGTAAAGGCCTTTTCCATGTTTCTAGAAGCCCATTTTCTCATTTCCTAACAGGGTAGAGAACAGAGAAAGGAAGACGATTTGACTTTTCTCATAAAGATGCAAACCCCATGCCTGAGGACTTCATCCTCATGACCTATTTACCGTTCAAAGGATTCACATCTGATCCTATTCATCAGTGGTTAAGACCTTATAGAATGCTTCTTATAGAAGCTTTCGGTCCACAGTAAGCAAAGAAGCTAATGCATGTTTCATGTTGACAGTGAGGGCTCAACACATAGCAAAAGGAGGTAGCAACACAACTATATACCATGAACACACCATTGACTATTAACGTTATTGTAAATGTGACAGTTTTGTATAATTGTATTATAACTTAGGAAAGACAGCTCAGTCAGTAAAATACTCACCATGTCAGCAAAGGATCCTGAGATGGCCTCTAAAGCTAATGTAAAAAAGTTGGACAGGACGGTACACACTTAAGATCCCAGCACTGGGGAATGCAGAGACAGTAGATTCCTGGGAATGGCTTGTCAGTCAGTCAGCGTAATTAGGAAGCTCAACACAAATGAAAGACCCTGCCTCAAAAAATACCCAGGTAGATGTCTTCTTTGGAATGATTAACCTCTGTCCTCCACACACATATGCACACATATGTGTACATTAGTTGTACATACATGCATACTAATACTAACTTATACCCCCCCCACACACACACACGAAACTTATTGACATAATTGTTAATGGTCTTAAGGTCTATTGAGAATCAGTCAGGATGAAGCCCTGTTATCTTTTTTCTAGATGCGTGTCTAAGGGTAGAAGGCACCCAGAACATCACATGTAAGCTTGTGTTCAAGAGTTTGCCATGCTACCTTAACATCTGTTCATGGCATATCCCACCCTGTAGTAATTACGGAGTGAATTGAGAGGCTAGGTTTTGATAGTCAGTGTCCTTCTGGTGTAAGGTAAGGTTTTGTGACAGAAACTCATTTTCCTGACCTACCAGACTTACTCTGAATCATTCTGGTTTAATATTTAGAGGCTTAAATGCTACCCAGGTTTCTAAGCTTAAAATCTTTGTAATGCTCAGTGCATCCAACCGAAAATACAGATCTTCAAACTCTGGTTTCTGCCTTTGTTGTTTAAACTCATAAGGCATTGGATGGAAAAGAAAAGAAAAAAAAAAAAAAAAAGGAAAGGAAAGGAAAGAGAAGAAAAGAAAATTTTATTATATCCAAAGCACAGGCAAGTGTGGGGTTTAGCCTACATTATTTGTCAGTGGAAGGCAAGCTTCACTTCTATTGGCAGGTATATGAAAATGGTTAGTGAGAATCTCCATCCCATACCTCTTGCTCCTTGTGTGATTCCCTAACCTCATTTTCTCCTGTGTCTGAAATTCTGCAGCTCAATTCTTTATACTAATTCTGCAGAATGCTGGAAGACATGGTACATGGGGAAGAGGCCAAATAGAAAGAAGCCATCATACATGTAGTTAAACCATCTCACTACAAAGCACAGGCAGATGGAGAGGACAGACTTAACAGCAAGGGAAAGCAAAATGAGAAAACGTGTTCCAATTCATTAGAAAATAATTTCCTGTAGTACCCATGAGGTAGCAAAACACATTTAGTCTCTTCTAGAAGATGGATTGGAAATGAAAAAGAAATATTGGATATAAAATGGTAGTAAAATCTGAGTTTTGTCCCAAATGGATACTTGAATCCTACTTATTTAGATATGAAAAAAAAAAAGATATTTAGATGATGAATTAAAAGGCTGGATGAAAATCCTTTTGGCTCTGGAAAAGCCAAGCTCAGAACTGCAATCTCCTAGCTCTGAGACAAGTATTTATTTCAATAGACTATACTGCCTCATCCTGCCTCCAGCAAAGACTGAGCTCATAGACGCTTTTTCTCCTGCTAGAAAGTGCTGCACTGAGGCACAGGCATCAGGACTTAAGTGCTATCTTGACACCAATCAGCATAGGCACTTGCTTCCTCCTCTGTTTCAAGCTGAATAAAGAACACTGGGAAAAAGAAGTACCATATCCTGGGGGAGCCTACACAAAGAGAACCATGAAGAACCTTTCCTAAGAGAACAAGGTGGTGGCATTTTAAGAAACCCCCTAAAACAGCTTTCACTCAAGTTCAAGAGTATTTCCAAGCCAATTTTCATTTTCCCAGATTCTTGCTCTTTATAAACTGAAATGTTTACTGGTTGGATTTCATTTCAAAGTTAAAATTCCAAAGCGATAAAGCTGAGATGGAGATCTGAGCTGAGTCTCACTTTAGGATGACCCACGTTCCCTATTCATGCCAAATTCTGAGTGTGTGCATTAAAGATGCTTTCTAATTGCCTTTGAGCTTTCAACTTCATGAAACATCGTATTTAACTATGCTGCTCCCCGAAGTCTAAATGGTCCTATAATCAAACAGTCCCGCCTAGCATAATACCTCCTCTCAGTCAGCCAAAGACATAGATTTGGGCCAAACAAAGTGCAATTGTGTTAAAGTTGTTTAATAGCCTGCCAATGTGAAGCCCACCAAAGCGAGTGGGGCACAGAAGGAGGGGTGGGGTGGAAGAGCGTGACACAGGCATCCCAGTAAATAGCAACACTTCCACATTCAGAAACAAAGCTAAAGAACATCTTTGTTTAACATACTTGGGATAAACGAGCAAAGCATGACCCAAAAATACAGACTAAACATCAGCACACCCCAGGGAGACAAGACTGCTCTCTGAAAGTGATGGGCAGATGGATGGCGGTTACTATAGAATCTGTTAGGTGTCAGCAGCAAGCTTTGGGGTTCTCTATCATTTGGGGGTCTGTGAGGCAGGTGACAGTATATTCTCTGTCTCTTAAGATTCCAAGAATTTCTTGGGTATAGCTGGAGTCTTCACATCCTGAAATGGTTGCCCAGCCTCAGGAAGTTAAAACTTCAGTGGTCTGGAAAAAAAAGAAGGGATGTTGGTTGGGAGTAGGAGGATATAGAACTGTCTGGCAAAAAAAAAGTGCCTGAAGCTGAGGAAGGGAGGTTTTAACAATGAGCCATTGATGATGAAGACTTTCAGTGATGATGCAAAGAAGATATTAATGGAAACTGTGTGAGGGGGGATGAGGGTAGGTCAAATGGCCCCAATACAAACAATGCTCTGGCTTTTCATCTTTCAGCTTCTGTGGAAACGTGTGCTTCCGACTCTTTTCTTACATCTGCAAATTAGCTGAATGTCACAGAAAGATGTTTTCCTTTCCCCGGTAAGTTCAGCAGAGGGATATTTTCAAGTAAAACCACAAGCCTATTTTCTGTAAAAGTCACATACTTAATATGGTGATACTGAGCTCCAAGACATTGCTGAATAGAGTTTCAAGGGTTAAGAATGAAAAACAAACAAACAAGCACCCTGAGACATAATCAGTCACTGTCAAATTATGCTTACTTTAAGAGGAACCTACAGACCCATCTGTCATTAATTGTTAGAATACCTTCCAGTTTATTGGATGGATTTTGTCTAGTGGATATAATACAGGTAACTGGGATCTTTCTGTCAATTTTATACTTTTGATTCATGACTTTTATAAACAAGGATTTTATTATTGCTAGGTAATCTTCAAGTATGAGAGTGCACAGTGACCCACTGGAAGCCTGGTAAACCATGTTCCCTCACAGAGGTATGATTCAGAAGGGATGGGACTCAGGAACCTGCATTTGTGATCAACACCACAGGAGTAACTCTGAAGGCAGCTGTTCCATCAATGGCGTCTTGAGTGAGTCTCATCCGTTTCCGTTTCCGGTGTCCTTGCTCATCCTAACTCCGCCCACTTCCTGCCATAACTCTTCATGAGAAACCCCAGTGCATGAAATTTTCTCACAGTCCATTTCTCATGCCACTGCAGCCAACGACCCCGCCCTTCTATTAGAAATAGTTCCAAATTCCACCTGCTTTGTCATTGATTACTGATAACATTTATTTCATTTTTTTTTTTTTGTCAGACCAGAATCATTACTTTTGTGTTTAGGTTCATCAACTTCAAAAGGAGACAGCCAAGATCACCGATTCTCAAACCTGCTAGGGAGGGGCCTACCTAGGAATCTTTGTGGAATGGCAAAGAATACAGACTTTTCTACCTAATTATAGAAAATGATCCATGAACAATTTTGTTGGAACAAAACATATACAATATGTTTTGTAACTAATACAGAACCATAGAAACCACTACAGGAATGGCAGTCGGCTCTACAGGTGGCCATACTCACTGTGTCCAATCCAAATATTCTCTGTTGCTGGTGTTATCATTGTGCTACTAGGGATTGGATATGAAGCTGCACAGATGCTGGACAGGTACTCCATCATTAAGCAATAGTGCCAGCCTTCGTTTTACTTTCTATTTTGAGGCAGCTGATTCGGGGTCTCACTAAGTTGCCCAAGCTGACCTTGAACTCATTCAATAGTCTAGACTGGCCTTTGAGATATTCCTGCCTCTGCTTTCTAAGTTGTGGGGAACTGTAGGCCTGAGCTAAGCAGGCGTAGCCTAACATACTCTAACAATGTGACTCTATATTAGTTACTTTTCTACTGGAATAAAATACCATAAACAAGGTAACTTATTGAAGAAAGAATTGGTTTGGGCTGATAGTTCCAGAGGGTTTAAGTGCATGGTGGCAAAGCAGAGGCATGGAAACTGAGGGAGAAGGTGAGGATTCACATCTTGACCTGCAAGCAGGAAGTAAAGATAGGAAAAAAAGAAATGATACAAGTATTTAAACTCCCAAAGCTCACACCCAATGGCATACTTCCTTCAGCAAGACCACACTACCTAAGCCTCCCCAAAGTGCCACCAACTGGGAAACAGTGACAAAGTCCATGTGAGACATTCTCCTTCAAACTGTCATACACTCAGAGTCTCAAGAGGAACTTGTGACTGCTCTGGTCCACAGAGCTTGTTGAGAACGGTATTTTGCGATGCCCAAGGATAGGTCATAAGAGATTATGGTTTCCATCTGCCTCACCTGGTACTCTACCTCCCAGGATTTCCACAACAGTCACCGTGTCAGAAGAAAGCACACCTATGACAAGAAGCAATCATTCTGTTGCAGGAATATTTAGGGGGCTGGGCCACCTAGGTGTAATGGCTAAGCTCTGAGATGAAGTCTTTGTCAGCCTTGAGACATCTCATCGTTTATAAGCTGCAAGAGCTTAGGAGTTTTCCACTTATATCTAATGGTTTCCGATAACAGATACAACTAGCACAATAGAGTATATTAGGTTTTAATCTAAGTTTAACAAAAACACTTTTGGATTTTTTGTTGTTATTGACTGTTGTTTCCCCCCCCCCACCCCCTACCCCAATTTGGGAGACAGAGTCTTGCTAAACCACAAAGCTTAACCTCTAACTTATCATCCTACTGCCTCAGACTTCTGAGTGCTGGAATTACAGGGCATGAGTCACTGTACCTGGTTTGTTAAGTAGTTTTAAGAATGAAAACATGGTGCTAATGATTCCGCTGCGTTTGTTTATTTGTTTGTTTGTTTTGAGACGGAGTCTCCCTACATAGCCTTGGTTGGCCTGGAAGTTGCTATGTGGGAAAGACTGTCCCTGAACTCATAGAGATCCACCTGCTCCTGCTTCCTGGGTCCTGAGAGTATAAAGATGAACTGAGACCCCCTAGACTCATGCTTTAGGAAGAGAACTCTCACAAGCTTATGAAACATGGAATCTGGGAGAGCTGTGGGGAACATTTTAGGAAATAAATTATGATAATTCGGACAAAAGTAGTAATGTTGCAAACAAAGAAAAGCACACACAAAGAAAATTCCACATATGATCGGACATTTAGGTATGAGTTGACAGGATTTATCACTGGGATTGTTGTGGGAAGCTTTCGGGTAAAAGGAACCTCTTAATTTTTTGACTTGTTTACCTGGATGGAAAAGAGAATCATTTACTAAAATAATTATGATATAGGAGTGTGATAGTATGTATAAGAGTGACCTCCACAGACTCATATATTTGAGTGCTTGGTTTCCCATTGTTTGAACTGTTTGCAAAAGATTAGGAGATGTGGTTTTGTTGAAGGATGTGTGGGCTCTGAGGTTTCAAAAGCCTAAAGCGTCCCCAGTTAGTGTTCTCCCCACCCCAACCCAGTCCTCTCTCCCTCTGCATGGTGCTCGTGGTAAGGTTTGTCTCTCTGTCTTGGTGCCACATTGCTGAGTCTTCTCTTGAGTCCGCACTGGAGATGATTACCACAGATTGACCATAGTTTTTTATGACACAAAGCTCTCAATACAAACCATATCTGACCTCTCACCATTAGCTGGCAACCAACACTGAGGAATATTCCATTTTTGGTACAGCAAGTCTAGTACCAATCTATATCAGAATCCTGTGTTTGAATTGTTATTTGGCCTGCTATTGAGATAGATGTACGGTGTAGAGCACAGTCCTTAGCTCAGTGGTGCTCAACCTTCCTAATATGTGATCCTTTAATTGAGTTCCTTGTGTTATGGTCACCCCAAACTACAATAAATGAATAAAATTAAATTATGGTTTTGCAATATCACAACTATAATTTTGCTATTGTTGTGAATTGTAATGTCAATATCTGGTATGCAGGGTATTTGATAAGTCAACCCAACGGGGTTGCAACTCACAGGTTGAGAACTTCTTCTTAGCTTCTTTGATGCTTAATTTCCTTATGAGTAAAGTTGGGATTTTTGACTTCCCCGTGAAGATCATCTCACAAAGTGCATATGAGCGTTTATAATTTCTGATTTCTAAAGAATAGAATGGACTTTGCTGATTCCAGCACTTCCCTGTTTTGCAAGGAAATAAAGGAACACATTTCTTTGATAAAGGGGAAAAGAAAGAAAACGGGGGAAAGGAAGGAGCTGCAGAGAGGATAGAAGGTATTTTGAATATTGGCCTTGGGATTATTTGACACTTTGGGGAATTATTCGATTGCTTGTTGTAAGTTGAATCAATTCCAATGAGAAAGAATCCCAGTATATAGTAACTGATTTGTTTTTTATTTTGTTTATTCTCCCGCCACTCTCCTACCCTCAGGAGTCACTGGTGTCTGTTCCACCATACTTACAAAAAAGACTAGCCTTGAATTTTACAAGCTCCCCATCTTGAGGAATAGCCTAATAAAGGGTGGGAAAACAAGGATGTTTGGATAATTCAAAACCTGGGCAGCCAGCTGCGGAATAACTGAGTTTGCTGGTCAGGCTTCGTGCTAGTTAGTGAGCCCACCAGTCCTGTGCACACCACAGCTGTTAAGTGGATGCTCAGCTAGGCCTTGGAGAGCCCCCATAGCCTTGAACAACCCAAATGCACAGTGCCCAGGCTAGTGTGCTCTGTGTGCACTACAGCCTCTTCTCTGTGTGTGCTCTGTGTTTGTTTCATCCATATTTAAAGATAAGCCTGTCAGGCTTCCTAACAACGGGTAGGAAACGAGGCTGCCTGTCTGCAACATCACTCACTTGAAGCAGAATTAAGAAAAATAATTCCTCTACAGTTCCTGGAGAAAGTGTTGGCGGGATGATTTTTAGGTTCTGGGTTTAGAAATAAACAGTAGTGCAATAATTAAGTGAAATCTATTTAAGTTTTAATGGGGTTTGTTTGCCTTGCCACTTTGAATGCTGAACAAGCAGGCGTTTGGACTCCCATAAGAATCACTGAAGAAAATAAAAAAAAAAAAGGCTTCCATTTTTTGCGTCGTTCCTGGATGCTACTGTGGTAGAATAAACAACCCTATCAATCAATGCTCGTGGTATAAAAACTGCAATTTCTTTTACTCTCCAGCTCAACCACCTGCCAGGGGGCTCATTAGCACAAGGTAGAGAGTAATACACTTCGAGGAGGGCATGCCAAAGGAGAGCATTAAATGCTTTCTGAGAATAAATGGGGTCTGCGGCTGTCACATGCTCTCCAGGTTCTTGGCCTTTTCCTCTGTCTTCTATGGAGATGAGGTGGTTTTCCAAGGGACTACATACACCGTCCTCTTCTGTGCTAGATAGTTTGTCAGCTTTACACAAGCTGAAGTCATCTGAGAGGAGGCAATTTCAATTAAGAAAATGCCTTTGTAAGATCAGGATGTAGGCAAGCCTACAGGCATTTTCTTAATTAGTGATTGATTGGGGAGGGCCCAGCCAGTTGTGGGTGGTGCCATCCCTGGGCTGATGGTCCTGGGTTCTATCAGGCTGAGGCAAGCCAGAATGAACAAGACAGCTCCTGCCTCCAGGTTCCTTTCCTGTTTGAATTCCTGTCCTGAGTTCTTTCAAGGATAAACAGTGATGTTGAAGATTAAACCAAATAAACCGTTCCCTCCCCAAGTTGCTTGTTGCCATGGTGTTTCATCACAATAGTGACCCTAACTAGGACTCCTTTACCACTGCACAGGATACCACAACCCAGGCTTCAGGGAGCAGGCGGCTACAGCATGTTTACTGAAGCATTCAGCTTACTAAAAAGAAGCTGAAGGCTGGAGATCCTGTGTGAACTCGGCCTGCTCCTCTTGTCTCTTAACGAATTGCACCTAGATCATTCTTTTCACTCATAATTTATCAGGGTGCAAGTGAGGTGCCATCTTTGAAAAACTGCAAAAGAATGAGTGTCGAGGGCTCTTCCTTTGAAGGGAATTCTTTTCTCTTCCAGAACACTTGAGTTTGGTTGCCAGCATCTAAGTCAGGTGACTCAACAATTGCCTATAACTCCAGCTCCAGATGCCACTGGTCTTCGTGAGCACTTTGTGGTCACTCATGCAAACACACACACACACACACACACACACACACACACACACACACACACTTTAAAATAAAGTCTATCTTATAAGGTGAAGAAAATGAAGATTCAAATGGTTGGGATAGTTCCGGGTGGTCTATCTTCAGAGACATTTCTACAAGGAGGACAGTGGAGATGGGGGGGGGGGTGGTCTGGAGAGATCACACTGGCTCACTGGCTGTTGTTTTAGAAAACCTGGATTCAATTCCCAGTAAACCTTCACAAAAACATGGAATCCATTTTGTGTTGCCGCCTGGACATGGGGCCTTCCCTGGATATACTCAGTGGCACTCCACTGGAGAAAACTGATTCCCCCCTTAACAGTAGATGTCCTTTGTACTTCTTGGTTAGGGGTAGAATTTTGTGTCTATTTCCCCTTCCCCGGGCTAGGATTTTTGTTTTGTTGGAACTTGTGCAGGTCTTGTGCATACAGTCACAAGCTCGGTGAGTTCCTATGTCTATCAGTTGTGTCTGGAAGACACTGTTTCTGTGAAGTCATCTTCCACCTCTGGTCCTTACAATCCTTCTGCCTCCTCTTTGAACATGCCTCTGAGGCTTGGGAGCAGGGTGACAAAGACATCCCATATAGGGTTGATTGTTCCAACTCTCTCATTCTCTGCAACACAGCAATAAAATGACTCCTAATGGTATATTACTGTACCCATGTATTAGTGTCTCTCTCGACCCACACCAGAGAAGGTTCTGCTTGTAATAGATGATAATTAACTTCAAGGCACCCCCCCCCCCCTTAAATGGACAGTGCTCAATTTCTTCATGTTTAGTGACATAAGTAAGTTGTGTGCAACAGAAGAGCCTTACCATCAGGTTGGGAAGGGTAACCTTGGCAATAGCCTGTGATGTTTAGGTGGGGGGCGGTCTATGAAACTTTTTGGTCAATGACTTACAAGATGCAACCTATTACTAGAATGTTTGCAACTATGTTCACAAGGGATATTGATCTAGATTTTCTTCTGTTGTTGTTGTGTCCTTGTGTGGTTTCTGGATCAGTATAATAGCAGCCTCATAAAAATTTAGAAAATGTAGAAATGTTCCTTCAGATTATATTTTGCAGACTAATTTGAGGAATATTGGCATCAGTTTTAGTGATTCTGCACGAACAGCATCAGGCCCTGCACTTTTTTTAATTGGGAGACTTAGTTAATACTTCTAGTTCACTAGGGTGGTGGTTCACAACTTGTGGATCCTGTCCCATTTGGAGTCAAATGGCCCTTTCACAAGAAATTGCATAGTAGATATCCTGCATATCAGTTCTTTACATTACATTTCATAACGGTATCAAAATTACAGCTATAATGTATCAATGAAAATTATTTTATAGTTGGGATCACCACAACATGAGGCACTTCTATCAAAGGGCCAATGCACTGGGGAGGTTGAGAAACACTGCAATAGACATCATGGGTCTATTTAAATTGTTTGTTTCACTTTGTTTAAATTGTTTATTTAACTTTGGTAAGTTGTATATAATAAGGAATTTGTACATTTCTTTTTGGTTTTCCCAGTTTGGTGAAATGAAGATTTTTAAGCTATGTTCTTATTCTCTGAATTTCTTCAGTGTCTGTTGTAACATCTCCCCATTTTACCTCCAATTTGATTAATTTGAGCTCCTTCTTTTGTTTAATTTGAATAAAAGTTTGTGAATCTTGTTGATTTCTCCTAGAACCAACTCTTCATTTCATTGATTCTCTGTATCATTATTCTTTGTTTCTATTTTATTGATGTCAGCCCAGATTTTTATTTCTTCCCATCTTCTCTTGAGTATTATTTCTCCTTGTTTTGTGAGAGCTTTCAAGTGTGTCATTAAGTTATTAACACGAGGGCTCTCTAGGTATTTGATGTAGCACTTAGTGCTATGAACTTGCCTCTTAGAACGGCCTTCATTATGTCCCACAGGTCTGGGTATGCTGTGTTTTCATTTTCATTCAGCTCTAAAAAGTTTTTAACTTCCTTCTTGATTTCTGTCTTGACCCATTCTTTATTCAATAGCAAGCTATTTGGCTTCTGTGAGTTATATACTTTCTGTCATTTCTATTGTTGTTGACATCCAGCTTAAATCCATTGCGGTCAGATAGGATGCAGAGTGCTATTTCAATTTTCTTATATCCGTTGAGACTTGTTTTGTGTCCAAGTATGCGGTCAATTTTAGAGACAGTCCCCTAAGCAGCCGAGAAGAAGGCATATTCTTTTGTGTTTAGGCGAAATGTAAACACCTGCCGAGTCCATTGGATTTATGGCGTTACTTAACGCTAGCGTGTCTCTGTTTAGTTCTTGTCTGCATAACCTGTCTATTGGCAAGTGTAGGAAACTGAAGTCATCCACTATCGCTATGTAAGCTTAGGTCAATATGTGAGTTTAGTTGTAGGATTGTTTCGTTTATAAATTCTTGTTCCTCTTCTAGTGTTTGTTACATAAATGTTTAGAATTGCAGTATCCTCTTGGTGGTTTTATCTCTGATGAGTATGTAGTTTCCTTTCCCGCCTTTTCTGATTAGTTTTGGTTTCAAGTCTATTTTGTCAGATATTAAAATATCTGACGCTAGGCCTAATTGCTTCTTGGGGCACCCCATTTACTTGGGGAACATTTTTCCATTGATTTACCCTAAGATGGTATCTGTCTTTGATGATGAAGTATTTTTTTTTTTCTGGAATATAACAAAAAGATGAATCCTACTTTCTAATTCAATCTGCTAGACTGTCCTTTTATTTGTGGAATTGAGACTATTATTACTGAGAGTTATTATTGAGTAATGTTTATTAATTTCTGTTATTTTGTTGCTGTGGCATTGGTGATGGTGTGTGTGTATGTATGTATGATTTTCTTCTTTTATTTAATGGTCTGGACCAGAAACAAGACTAAAATAAAAATTCAATTTAAAAATTAAAAAGAAAACAATTGCATCAGCATCAGGGGTTTGTGGTGGTACAAAGTTTTGATCCCTTTACCACAAGGATAAAAGAAGACCAGCATCTGCATGTATGGGAAGATGTCTGCTCTGAGGTCTTCGCCATGCTCTGTCTCCATATACTTCTGAGATGGAATCATGCATTGTCCATAATTAGCTCATGGGAATTGTCAAGCATATGAAACCTAAAAAGTCCATGATCCAAAGCACAAACTTCTCTTCTTTGTGAGTATGTGAAGGGAAAACCTTAGTGTCTAGTGTTCAAAAGAGTCAAGGTTGTAGCACGCACTTTTCTGTGGCCTGTCACCTGAAGGTCCTGCTACAGAACAGGACTAGACAAGGAACCTAGGGAAAGTTTCAGCTCAAATGAGCAGAGGATGACCCTGAGCAGAGGATGACCATCTGCAGAGGATGACCATCAGTAGAGAATGACCATCGACAGATGATGACCATCAGCAGAGAATGACCCTGAGCAGAGGATGACCCTGAACAGAGGATGACCCTGAACAGAGGATGACCCTGAGCAGAGGATGACTCTGAACAGAGGATGACCCTGAGCAGAGGATGACCATCAGCAGAGAATGACCATCAGTAGAGAATGACCATCAGCAGAGGATGACCATCGACAGAGGATGACCATCAGCAAAGCATGACCACGAGCAGAGGATGACCATCAGCAGAAGACAACCATCAGCAAAGAACCTTTCTTCCAAGGCTCAGAATTTCAAGAAATGGCTTAAGATACCATGAAACTATTTTCTTAGTACTAAATTACTAAATAGAAATCAAACTATTTTTAAAATGAGGTTCATTTATTATGAAATTATTTCTCACAAAACAAATCAAACCATTTCCAAACGAGGCTTGTAACTTACAAAAGGTTGTTTCATTATGAATGTGTAGTAAGCATCATTTCAGAACTGTCTTCCAGCATCTTCAATCATGAGGTCTCTAGGGATAGATACCATGTACACATTCACCAAATTATTTCCCTTTCTTCACTAACAAAGTATTAGTCTGCATTTTCCAGCTTCCCTTGCAGCTAGTAGGACCTTGAGAACGAGCACTGGTCTATGGAATGTGAGTAGCAGTCACATACACTGCTGCTGCTGTTGCTGCTGTTAATGCCCAGCCTGCCTAAAACCTCCTGAATAGTATTCCTGGTTCTCTTGTTCCCTTGTAGATGGCTGGAAGCAGAGGTCTCAATGAATCAGGAAGACCTATTTTAATCCAAAGATCTCAAACCCAAATAAAATATATGGATAGAATTCAGGGGGATCTGAGACCTCCAATGAGGAAAATAAATGTATCCTTACGCTTTCTAGAAATTTGAAAATTACTTCAGTCATAAACAACAAATTACAACAGAATTTACAATATCTGGTTTTGCCATCATTAACAAGAACAGCTACTTTCACATTATGTTCTGGTAATTGAGATCATTAAACACTACATGGGTGTTGCTACTCTGACATTTTGCTGGATGTTTTGCCAATTCTGGATAGTGTTCTAATAGAGAAACATGTGTATCGCAGTTACATAAATACTTAGCTGGCCATGCTTTGGCCCTGGTGAGACTCAGTGATAGCCCCCTGCTGGTTCAAATGTGTGTGTGAGGGTGGGGGTGGGAAGTGAGGTATTCCCCAACATCTTCCAACTGAGCACTCCCACTGTAGGTCAAAGTTCATCTTGTGAAGGAATACAAACAACAAAGCCAGTGTGATCCAAGGACAAGATGGTTAATTGTTCTAAAAGCTGGCATGGAGTAGGACCTGCCTACATACCCCACAGCCATGGCTAAGACAGTTAACCATGTCTGTCAGAGTGCTCAGTAGCTCTCTGTCAGTTCCCTTCACCCAAGCATTTCCTTCCACACATAATCCCAATCTTCAAAAAAATGTTCTTAGTTTAAAAATTGGTTTTAAGACATAAAGAGCATTTCCATGTGGTCATCAAAATCAGTAATTAAGTAAGTTAGGAAGAGTGCATCCTGGGATCACACATGTGCTTCTCATTAAGTTGAGCTTCCATTGCTTTTTTTTTTTTTCCTTTTCTTTTCCTGATTTGTTTAACAGAACATTTCCTGTGATTCTATCTTAATGGTCTCTTAATGGTCTCTAATATGTATTCACGTGTACATTTTTTGGAGACCAATGGGTTTGCAAGCTTACTTAGTTTGAGCAGCATACAAATCAATATCTCACAGGCTATTCTTCATCCACTCTGTCTTCATCTACCTTACAGTTGCTAATGACTTGAGGCCATTTTTCTTTTAGCCTTTTCCATGGGCACATGGACAGAAAGAAGCCACCATCACTGGTGTTCTAGGCTCCCTTAAACTGCAGGAAGCATCTAACATACTTCAAGTTGAGTTTGTCTTAAAGTCGCATCACCTCATAATTAAAAGTTGATTTATTGTACAAATAGATGATAGAGTTAAGGCAATATCCAAACATGGAAAAGTACCAGTAAGGTAGAAAGCTCGATTTTCTTCTGTGTTCTAGAAATCTATTTGCCTTCTGCACAGGTTACCACTATCATCAACTTATATATCATTTCAAAGAATATATTCCTTTCTTATGTATATGTTCATTTTTCCATACAAATAAGATAATATGCTATGATTAATACCCTTTAGTGGCTTTTAGAAATTTAACAATATATTTATAAGATCTTTCCATATAAGGACATAAAAATCTTTGTCACCTGTATAATATTCCATTATATGACTGCATCATACCAGTTTCTTGTTAATGGATATTTAGATTGTTTCTAATCTCTTATGCTTACAGCATTTCAATTAGTCTTTACCTATCAAGGTCATTTTACATACATAAGAGTGTGTCTATTAAGCAAATACCAAGGAGGAGAAGACAAGAGTATTTTCAACTGAATAAAACCATGAACTATTATAATTTTATAGTACTGTATTTTGCAATGACCAATAAATGGACTTCTCCACCAGAACGGGATTTCCTCCAAAGAATTCTAGTGTTGAAAGGACCCAACAACTTATTTTGCCTCTTGGGTCTTAGCCGTAGGATTAAGTAGATACAACAGCTTCTACCTATAGATGGTGATCAGAAAGAAAGTTTGTAAGATGCAAAGGATTCGGAGTCAGGTAGACAGGCGAGAGGAATGAGCATGTCTGGGAGGGCCAGGCCAATCGGGTTTAGAGTGAGGCTGAAGATGCCACGATGTGAACAGGAAGGACTCTGTAGAAGCCCACTGTGCAGTGGTGAGGAGGAGGAATAGTGACAAGATGGAATTTAGAAGGTGTGAGCTAGATGGGGGAAGGGGGCTAGGGGATAAAAATCTAAAATGTAAATATCCAATAAAAAAAATTAAAAAACAAAACAAAAAAGGTGTGAGCTCGGTTTCTCCCTCTTCCACTCAGTAGGACTATGTGATGCTGGATGAATTAGGAGAACAACACCTCACAGCTTGTTATGCTACTTACTTTTTTGTACCCGGCAAGAAACAATTTAAGGGGGGAAGGTTTGTATCATGAGCTCTCTGTTCAGAGCTCACAGGCTACCATAACAAGGACCGCATGGTGGCAGGAGCATGAGGCAGTGGTCACATCACACTGTTGGCCATCAGGAAGCAGCAGGCAGAGAACACTTTCTTTCGTGCTTTCTCCTTTTTCCCCCATTTTAATCAGCTTGAGACATTATCCCAGGAACTGGTGGGTCTTCCTTCCTCATTAAATGTACCTGAAAATACACTCATAGGAATACCAAGAGATTATTTCTTCTCCTCCTCTTGCTCTCCTCCTCCTCCTTCTCCTTCTCCTCCTCCTCCTCCTTTTTCACCCTCCTCCTTCTCCTCCTCCTTCTTTTTCACCCTCCTCCTTCTCCTCCTCCTCCTTCTTTTTCACCCTCCTCCTTCTCCTCCTCCTCCTTCTTCTTCACCCTCTTCCTTCTCCTCCTCCTCCTCCTCCTTCTCCTCCTCCTCCTCCTCCTCTCCATCCTTCTCCTCCTCTTATTCATTTCTTTTCTTTTTACCCCAAGAAAGGGTTTCACTGTGTAGCTCTTGCTATCCTGGAACTCACTCTGTAGATCAGGCTGGCCTAGAACACACACAGATATACCTGCCTCTGCCTCCCCAGTGCATGGATTAAAAGTGTGCGCCACCACCTCACTCCCAGCTGCGATGTATCTTCTAACTGATTCTAAACATGGTCAAGGTGACAATGAAGAGTCACAGGTATCCTAAGGAATAAAAAGACAGAGCATACGAAATACGAACATGAAATGTGGTTGGATCTGGAGTAGATTCTCATGCGTTTGGGCGTAAAGGAATACTCAATGTTGCAAGTTCACTAGAGCATCATCACCTAAGAGCCCGGGCCACAGCGAGCTGCCTCACTGCTATCTCTGCTGCTATTCGAATTGTGCTCCTCATTGAATACAAACCAAATTTTCAATGTGATGTCAAATCTGTCAAAATACTGTCAAAACATTCAAGTGATGTTAAGTCAACTCCCCTAAACTGGACAAGGAAACAGAAATGCAGACCGAGGTGGCCCACTGGTGTGGGTGGTCTGATTTAGGGAGTTGTATGCTTATAAATAATCATTGTGAGGAAAACCTAACAATGCTTGTTTGACATAAATGCATTGATTTGATAAGCAAATGAGTGAACATTTCAAAATACTCCAAAGTTATTTTATGAAGTGAGCTCCTCAAACCCCACTCTAAGAAAAAAAATAAGTATTTAGATTTGAAATGTGTGTATAGTAGTGATGCAAGCTGTTGAAAGTTTGCCTTCTCTTAATTTCTTGTAGTTTTATACTATTGTTTCAAACATGTTTTATTTTGAATCGATGAGAGCATTCAAACTGCCTGTTGCTGGCTACTGGTTCTGAAGCCTGGCAGAACTTTCTGACTCCATATGGAAATGTGCAGGTTAGGAGATAACTTCTCAAGTGTGGCCAAGCATCAGGGTTTCAAAATAAGATCAGAGAATTGGGATTAAATCAACTCAAATGCTCTTTCCAGCCCTAAAGTTGTTGAATTTTGCCAGTGAAGGAGTAATGGCAAGAGTAGGGGTTAGAAAGATTAAAACAATAATAAAAGAGACTCAAGTCTGTCCCCTGTAAAGACAGAAGCCACATTGCATTTGGAGGGCTATCATAGGCACTTTATAGGCTTCTCTGTCTTGCTTTGCCTAACATTTGCAGTCCCTACCACAGAGGTGTAGGAGAGCCTGCCCAGAGTCCAGAAGCTCAAAGAGAAGATGGCTGTAAGCTCTATACCATGACTCTAAGCAGCAAACTGGCCAACAATCAGGGGCTTTGTACAAGCCCCTGCTGTCCCAAATCAAAGAACAGTCTGCTACAGAGTTGAAAGGGCTATTAAATAGGGGTGGTCCGCCAGTCACAAAGACACTCAGAGATAATGTCAGTAGTGACTGAAGGCTAAAGTCTGTGACATGAAGCCTTCGCGGTCATGACTCTATGGTGGAGGCCTCTTGCCTTGCTGCATCCTTTCTGAGAAGCCGTTATTATTTCCTTCATTGGTGACATTCTTCCTCCTTTCTATTTCCCACTCTTGTTCTGAGTTAACACAAGTGATTTGACAATGCGAATTCTCTTGTTTCTTTGTATTAATACCAGGTATAGCCCAATAGTCAGAGGAGGTAAGGTGAGGACCACATCTGTGGAAGCCAAGATCCTAAAAGGAGGACAAGGAGACCCCTGCACCACACATTGCTGACAAGCAGACATAAAACAGTATGCAACCCACAAACTCCAGATCTTTGCTCCTTTTGATTGGCCAATCACTCCCTGTTTGAATGGTTCAAAGATAACAATATCACAATGGCATGAGCCATGTAACCTATAGCTATCACACTACTAGAAATTTTCAAGCTGGCAGTTGATTTGGTATATTATTTGGGAGCCCATCTTACTGCATGAAGAATATATATTCTTGAAGCCTCTGCATTCAAAGACAAATGGCACTCTCCTCATATAAAGCCATGAGTTGGCTATGGGACATGGGCCAAACATAGCTTGTCTGTTTTAGCAAATAAAGTTTTATTGAAACACAAATTTGTCTATTTGTTTACCCTCTCTTTATGGCTGCAAGTGGTTAAGCTTTCCCTCAAATCAGAAAGCCTAACCCAACATGAGGAAAAGTCCCATTACAAAGGAGATAGCAAGTGAACTTGACCTTCCAGTCCTATATGGACTGAGGGTGAACTGACTAATCTAAAATGAAGAGAATGTATTACCCAAGGCTATTCAGATAAAGATAAATTTTAAAAAGCCACTTCCCTCAATTCTTCTTGCTGAAAATGAAGAAGTTAAAGGCTTCACAATTTTGTAGCCATGTAATCCTATCTCAGGGCTGTCAGCGTCTTAATAGTGTATTGATTGGCCCACACTTCAACTATCTCTAAAGATGCATTATTACTGTTGGGCCAAACATGAAAAACTACTTTTGCAGGCCTTTTAAAGGGCTTTTTGATTTTTCAAAAGCTTCTTGGGGGCTTATTGAGCGTCTCTGAGAGCAGAATTAACTCTACAGAGCTTTCTCTGTTCCCAAGACCGTGAATTCATCTGCAACCAGCAAAGTCTCAATGACGCATGGAGGGGAAATGAGCCGCCCTTGAGATGAATTAGTGTGGTAATTAGTTACATGGACACCTGGATTTCTAGTCCTTTTCTAAGTAAGAACATTTTTTTTTTTTTTTGCTGCCATTGCATTGGAAACTTGTGATAATTACCAATGACCTTTAAAATATGTGGGATGGATTCTAGTATGAAAGGTTAGGGAGTAAGGAGAAAAGAAGACGGATTGTAAAAGTTTAATTCTGTTAGTGCATAATACTGTTTTTCAATTATCTAAATGCCTGGCAAGCAGAAATAAGACTTTTTCATTTACAGCCTTCACTGTATTTATTGATTGTTCATATCTTTTCCTTCAACAACAACAACAAAAAATAGCATAAGAATAACTCTCATTGAATGCTTAGAAAAAGATTTGGTGACCGTACACTAAATGTTATCACTTCAGGGCTCTTGTTGTGGTCTGGCCTTGCCTGCAGCTCTGGTAATCTTTGTTCTCCTGTTTCTATTAATCCTAACATCCCAGGAAACTGCTTTCTGCTTCACTGGTCTTGGGGGATATCGTTGAACCCCCTACAGCCTTGTTTTGCCAGATGAAAATCTGTAGTATTGGGCCAGTGAGATAGCTGAACAGATAAAGGTGCTTGCTTCCAAGCCCAGCAATCTGAGTTGGATCCCCAGGACCCTCATGGTAGAAGGAACTGACTCCTATATGGTTTTTGTTTTTCCTGACCTCTGTATGGGCAGGGTGGCACCAATGGGCTGCCACTCACATACACATTATAGGCAGTACAATAATAATAAATAGACAAAAATCCTAAGAATACAATACACACTTTTCAAAAAGCTGGGGTTGGGAAGGTACGACTTGCATGCAACTTATTCAGAGAGTTCTATACACTTTGACAAACACATACGATTGGACAACCACAATCCAGATTACAGAATAGCGGTATCACCTACCCTTCGTGCCACACATCTATGCTTTTGTCATAGTAACTCCTCCCACTCACACCTTCTGCAGCCACTGATTGGTTTCTTGGTTTCTGTGGTCTTGCTTAATGAGAACACTCTCCTCTTTCTTTAGTTACCCAAATGTCTGAACTTGCTCCTTTTTGTGTCGACAGACAACTCCCCCTTTCTAGGCAAAAAGGTGCCCTATCCCTCTGGCTGACTGAGGGAAACCCTCCTCTCATTGACTTAGAAAGGAGAAGGATGAAGGGCTTCTAGGGCAGGCATTCTAGGATGCTGTGCTTCCTTGGGCAGGAATATGCTAGGCACTCCATTTTGACTATGTCTCCCAGGACCAAACAGATGACTTGGAATTTGCTTTTGACAAAACACATATGCCTGATTGCCAGCGATCTCATTACCTAAGGAATGATTTAAAGCCCAAATATGCACACGGTTGAATAAAGTCCTCAGCTTGCTCTAGCCCCTTCTTAAGAAAGAAGTCCTCTGCACACATGGGTGAGATTCTACTTTCTTAAATGCCAGGGCATCCCGAGCAAGGGTCTGCTCATCCCACACGTTCTTCACGATGCACGTTGCGGCTCCTCTTGGTACTTCTTCATCACTCATACCAATATTATCTAACTGGCTGTCTAACATCTTGAAATCGTGATGGCTCCCTGACACAAGTCTTCAGTAGTTGTTCATTGGATGAAGTCTGGGTTTCTTTGGCTGGTAACTAAATGAACATCTGAGCCCATTCAGGTCTGAGAGTAGTGTTGTTATGTTTGATTTGTTTCATATATATAAACCCAAGTACACACTAAGGAGGAGATCATGGATCATTTATAAGCATGGCTCACTTATTATCCAGAGAACACATTTCAAAAGGTCCCCAAGTCTTGGTGTCACAGACTGGCTGTTTAGTGCCATGGAAAGGTTCTTATAGCTGTGAATTAATCTGATTTGGCTCCTGGCAGGTCACCCATGCATGTGCTGTACCCACCCAAGTGCTCTCTGGATTCTTGAATGAAACACACACACACACACACACACACACACACACACACACACACACACACACACAGAGACAGACATGCCAGCTAATTTTGTTATGCTTTGACTAGATCAATGGCTGGCCACTCCTAAACTTCCCTGCAGCCCCTCTGGCTAGCATACATTCTCCCCTCCAGCTTTCCTGAGTCAACTTGTTAAATCAACAAGTCATCTCAGCTACCTAATCAGGATGGGGGTGGGGCAGTTTCTCGAATTCTTACATGGCTGGTTGCTTTCATTTCTGCAGCTCTTAGGTTTAATCTCTCTTCCTTCCCAACAGGGCGATCCTCCTCTTCTTCCCATCTCTCTCAGTCTCCCTGCCCAGCCAATGGCTGTATGGCAATTCTTTATTATCAATCAAAGCCAGCTGTGGGCAGGGACTCATAGGTCTAGAAGCATGGTTTTTTGAGAATCGAAATAAGACTAAGCATTAGAACCAATCCCCAACAGGTTCTGAGACATCCCATCTGCCCTTGTTGGGATTTTGACCACTCCTGTTACTAGTTCTGTGACCTGGGGCTAGTGACTTTACCTTTCTGTGATTTTGCTTATTTGTAAAACTTAGAGGCTGTTTGTGAGTGAAGTGGCTTGAACATGCTTGGCCCAGGGAGTGGTGCTACTAGGAGGTGTGTCCTGTGGGGGTAGATGTGGCCTTGTTGGAGGAAGTGTGTCACTGTGGGGGTGGGCTATGAGACCCTCCTCCTAGCCACATGGGGGACAGTCTTCTCCTAGTGGCTTTCAGATCAAGGTATAGATCTCTCAGCTCCTGCTCCATACTCCTGCCATGGTGAAAATGGACTAAGCCTCTGAACCTGTAAACCAGCCCGAATTAAATGTTGTCCTTTATAAGAGTTGGCTTGGTCATGGTGTCTCTTCACAGTAGTTTGTTCAAGACAGTGAGGAAAGCCATTGTTTCTCTATAATGTCACTTTTTCTCAGGAAATGCTCTGTCCCTCTTAAATGCCCATTATCCTTGGATTTTTCAAATCAAACTATTGGCCTTGGTAGTTCTGGGTATTTTCTTAATAACATAATAACATTCTCTCTCTCTCTCTCTCTCTCTCTCTCTCTCTCTCTCTCTGTGTGTGTGTGTGTGTGTGTGTGTGTACCTGTGCCAAAGCACTCATGTGGAAGTCAGAGGACAACTTGCAAGAATTGTTTTTCTCTTTTTACTATGTGAAGTCCCAGGGATGGAACTCAGGCTCGGTGGGAGGCACATTTACCTTGCTGTTCCTCCCTCTGCTTTTTGAAAAGACAGAAATCTGCTTTGTTCTGTGCCTTGTTTTATGGAAGTTGCTGGGATCCTTACTGTCCCTCTGATTGGCAAGACTCTGAAGCAAGAGCAGTATCTAACACTTATGGGTGTTCCTGCATGCTTGTAAAATGGACGGCACTTGCTCTTCCTCTCTTACCTGTGTTAATTCCCTTGTCTCACGAGTCTGTTGTTAGTTTCCCCACTTCACAGGCAAAGAGACACAACACAGCAGGCTGTGTAATTTGCCCAAATTTACCTGACTGCAGAGTAGATAAAATGGATTTCAAACATAAGAATTCTAGTCTCGGTGTTCGTATTTGTCATCACTCCGTTGAGAGTGTGGCTGGCTTCACAAAACCCATGGGTAGATGTTCTCTACCTGAATTGGAATTGGAAGCATCCAGCGACCTTGAGGAGATGCAGATGTCGACTCCCAGCGTCAGAGGTAACGCAGAGACTGCCTTCAATCTTCTGTTTTTTTCCTTTTCTTGAAAATAGATTTTTTTCTCTCACATAACATATCCTGATTACAGTTTGCCCTCTCTCTATTTCTCCCAGTTTCCCCAACCTGTCACATCCAGGTCCACAATTCTCTTCATGTCTCTCATTCTAATTCCCATCCATCTGGTTCTTGCCTATTTTAAAATTTATCCTACAGTTTTTACTTATTAATTATTATTATTGTGTGTGTGCATGCATGCTTGTGTGTATTTGTGTGTATATGTGTATGTTTGTGTGTATATGTGTGTGTTTGTGTGTATGAATGTGCGTTTGTGTTCATGTGTGTGTGTTTGTGTATGTGTGTGTTAGTGTATGTGTGTGTTTGTGTGTGTATCTGTGTTTGTGTGTATGTGTGTTTGTGTGTGTGTGTTTGTGTGTGTATGATAACTTTCTGGAATCCTATCTTTATGTATGTTCTGGAGTCAAACTCAGTCATGAGGCTTGCTCAGAAAACAACCTGTTGAACTATCTCCTGGCTCTCCTGCCCAGCTTATTCTTTTGTGTCCACCTTCCCCGTGTAAGCATCTACAACTCAAGACAACCTTGGGGTAAGCTCTTTGGTCCCTTGAGCTGAGCTTCCTTTGAGCTTGGAAATATCCCCCCTCCTCTTATCTCCTCTCCTCTCTCCCTCCCTCTCTTTCTGTCTCTTCATTTGTCTTAACCATTTCCATCCCCCTTCCCTTTTTTCTCTCCCTCTTCTCTGTTTCTCTTTTTCAACATAGTCTTATTATATCACCTTGGCTGTCCTGAAACTCTCACTGTGTAGACCAGACTGGCTTTGAACTTGCTATGCTCCTTCTGTCTCTACCTCCAAAGTGCTGAAATTATAGGAGTGTAAATCCATGCTGAGCTTTTCAGAAAATTTGTGTCCCCCCCCCCCCCTGCCACTGGCTTAATATCTACCAGACTCTCCCAATGGTTTGATGAGGGAGTTCTGTTTTCTGGTACATTATTCATCTAACTTAGGAGTCCACCATGTTAATTCAAGCCCTCATGCTCCCTTTCTGGTAAAATATTTTCTCATTCTGTGCTGCTGTGATGCTATCAGTATGGAGAACCACAGAATCTCCGGACTTGACAGGATCGTGGATGTCATCTCTACCTTCAAGACTCATATGTGGCCTTCAGATCAGCAGGATTGATAACTCCTGTGAGAAATTCAGATTCCCAGGAGCCACCAAGAACTATTGAGTCAGAACTTCAGTTTTAACAAGATCCCAAGAGATGAGAAAGCTCGCATGAAAGCCGAGAGATTCTGCTGCAGAGTAACCTCTGATCAGATGCAGTGATCCTACCGGTGGACAACCTTCAGGGCCCAGATTCAGCTTGTTATATGCTCTATGCCAGAATTTAGGTTTCCAACTTTGATTGCACATCGAAATCACACACAGTGATGTTAAAAACAAAACAAAACAAAAAAGTCCTGATGCTTAAGACCTTGCCCCTAAATGATTAGATTGGCATCTCTGCTGTATGAAGTCCCCCAAAGACTAGTGACTTTGAACTCCTGATCTAGAGCCATCTATTTGCATCTTATGATATCTCCTCCTTTCCTTGCTTTGATTTCCTCTGAAAATGCAAATATGCCCCCAGAAAGGCAAAACCGTTATCTCTCATTTACACTGTGCTTGAAAATAGTATTTTTTTTTTAAAGAATCAGCATAAATAATGTATCACAGACTCTCTAATACCAATTCAGTCGTAAGCATGGCAATCCACACAGGAGCATTTTGAAGTGGAAAGGCCAAGAGTTCTGGGAGGGGATGAAAGTGCACAGTAGGATGGTGTCCCTGAAGGGCAAAGGTCATGCCTGTTGCAGACCTGACCTTCATTTACTAAACTGCTTTGGGTAAGGAATTCAGCTAGGGTCAGAACCTGAAGCTCTTCTTTGGCTGGAACACTGTGGTTCTTCTCTTCTGCTTCCTTGTGCATTGGGTGGTGTGAGAGGACAGGGGTAAGGTTAGAGCTTGGGGCCCCTCTTCCAGTGAGTTGCCTGTCTCATGCTTATGCTACAGTTTTGCCAGCTATAAAAGCTGAGCCAGTCTGTGTTCTTCCGTTTGGTACTTCTCTACACACCAGAGTAATAAGGCTTCAGTCTCTGACATGGTTGTTTAACAAATTAGTAGTTTTCAAACTAATTTTATTTAGAAACTATGGCATTAGATCGTCCTTTGGGGAGCATGCATTATGTTAACAGTACCTTTAAGCAGACTGAACACATTTTCAATCAAAAGTTGCAGTGAGGGATTAGAGAAAATGTTATTTTTAAAATGAAAATAAAACCATTCCCTATAATTTTATTAATGTATGATTAATAAAAATATATCACAAAATAATTCCTTGATAATAAATTTGGAGGTACAAACAATTTAGGTTCCTGTAAATATTATCCACATATCAAACATTAGAAAATGTTCAGCCCACTATGTCTCCTTTATATAATGTTCGTTTCTCAAGCCAAATTATATTTGCAAAGTAAGTCAATTTAATTTAGATGCTGGAGGATAAAATCTCATCACATTTTCTTCCCCCATTCCCGATAGCTGAACTTTTAAGCCTGTATAAACATACCGAGTTCTGCTAATAATGAATTTGACACATAAGACAGACTCACAGATGCCTTGGAGATATAAAAACTTGGGTTTTGGGGTCTTTAAATATCCCAGTAGGTGATCTTTACAGATAAGTGTCTATTAAAATTAACTCTTTACGTCACATGAGCATTATAGGAAGAAGAAATTTTCTTTGGAGTTTCTGGTGGGGTATACATGTTTGATAGCCACTGTCTGAACTAGGTATTCCCCGGTTGTTGACATCTTGCTGAAGGAATTGAAGCACACAGATGACAGAGCAGCAAGGGATTGCATCCAAAGGCTGCAAACGTGAAGAGTAAGCATCCTGCAAGGAAGCTGTAGGTTCCAAGCAAGACTTCTCAGGAGCCTCAGTTCTGGTGAGGAAGAAATTGGTTTCTAGGAGTGGGGTATAGGTGGTTTCCTGTTTTGATTGATCGCCCTAGGTTATGTACATCTCTGTTCCCTATGCATCCTTTCCCATGATACATCTAACTTCAACCATATGCACAATAAATCATGCATAGGCATATGATGGCACATAGTTTATCATATGCCTATGTGTTCATTACGAAGATGTAGTTTGTATTGCTGTACATGCACATAAAACCAGTCCAGTCTGGGTGAGCTCCTTGCCCATGTGTCCAAGCTGTATCCCAGGATGTGTTTGACCACAAAGGGGAGTTACTGGAAGGTTCCTAGGGAGCTACCTAGGTGGTGTTAGGGCTGAGTGATTACTTGTTTTGTTTGGAGAGAAGTGTATGTATAGCTCAATGCAACTGGGGGTCCAGGGTTGCTAAACTACTCCTGAAAACTGCCTGAGTTAAGTACATAGCACATTACTGTTATCTGCAGGCACAGGGCTGCACAGTAGATCACTAGAGAACCTTCAACCTTCCTAATGTTGGGACCCTTTAATAGTTCTCATGTAATGGTGACTCCCAACCATAAAATTATTTTGTGGCTACTTTATAACTGTAATTTTGTTACTTTTATGAATTGTGATGTAAGTATCTGATATGCAGGATGTCTAATATACAACCCCCAAAGGGGTGGCAACGCACAAGTTAAGAATTGCTGCTTAGAACATATTCATGTTCATAAATAAGACTTGTTATCATTAGTAACTGTAAGTTTCTTCTCCCTGGCCTTAGTGACTGCCACCATAGTGTTCTCTGTTTCTCCACATTTGGATTTTTTTTTTTAAAGGTACCACACTCAATTAGAGTCATATAGTATCCATCCTGTGACTGGCTTGTTTTGCTTAACATGATGTCTCCAAAGTTCCTCCATGCTGTTGTATATTACAAGATCTTTTTTTTCAGGCTGAAAATATCCATATTATCACAAATATACACACACACACACACACAGAGAGAGAGAGAGAGAGAGAGAGAGAGAGAGAGAGAGAGAGACAGAGAGAGATAGAGAGAGACAGAGAGACAGAGACAGGCAGAAACACACACACAAACAGAGAGAGAGAGAGAGAGAGAGAGTTCATTTTCCTTATCCACCCATCTTAGGGAATTTAGATTGTTTCCCAGCGTGTCTGCTGTGAATGCTGCCGCAGGAACATGGGAGTGTTAAGACATCATGGCTGTTTTCCATTATGACCACGCAGTTTGGTTTCTTAGGAAAATATGAGCAGAAGATGTAGAACATTTTTTAAAGCATGCCATTTGGTAAGCAAGATCATCTGTTCCCATTAATATAATATTTGAGTTCTATTTGGATACTAGTTTTGGTATACATAGTCTACTTTTTTAAAAAAAATCTGGCTTATATTTTCAGTTCAATATTTTTATTTATAGTTTAACACATACAGACTGAAATGATTAGCTTGAATATTCTTGACAAGTTTCCATTTTCAAACTAAAATACTTGGGAAATTACCATGTTGTTGTTTTATTTGTTTTTTTTTGTTGTTGTTGTTGTTTTGTTTTAAGTAAGCAGGAAAAGAATCTCAGTCATTTCCCAAATGAACCTTTCGTATAAATTTAAATTTCTTTTCTTTTTGTTTGTTTTTCGAGACAGGGTTTCTCTGTGTAGCCCTGGCTGTCCTGGAACTCACTCTGTAGACCAGGCTGGCCTCGAACTCAGAAATCCGCCTACATCTGCCTCCCAAGTGCTGGGATTAAAGGCACCACCCGGCTAAATTTAAATTTCTTAAAGAAGGGTACTCCTAAGAGAATTCCGTGGCAATTGTTACTCTTTCCCCAGCATGGACACTTGACATCAGACACTGTCCTTTTTAAAATGGCGTACTTATAAATTAACTTTTCTCCTGTGTAACTCAAATACTCGTGTCCAGATGTTTTAAAGTAGGCTACACCTGTGCAGACTCGTCAGCCTTTGCTGATTTCATTTATCTACTTACTTTGTTACGAAAATGTGACAACAGGTGAACTTGAAACCATGTATCCAATGTGAAATCATTGTAGAGAATGGGCGCTATCCTACATTGTCCACATCTGTACCCTTCTCCAGTTCCAATCTGTTTCCTGATTTGCGTGAATCTTCTTGGCCCCACATTTCTTCCATATATGTTCTCTGTGTTAGAGAAAGCTGGGGAATGCACAAATACATCACATGCACAATTCCCAGGGGAACAATATGAGGCATACGTATATGGAACATATATACATACATATATACAAACTTCCTTACACCCTGTTAAGTACAGCTCTTCTATTGCCACAATCTGCGTTTCACACCAACAAACAACACTAGTCTTGAATTGTATGATTTTGTATAGGTGTATAATGAAATTCACTGTTACGAAAGAACTTGGAGCCAGAGAATTATTAAGGCCATCCCCCTTATTCACAAATAAACACTTTCAGGGACACCTACCGTACATACGACACCATCTCATGTTTTTAACGTTTTCATCAGTAATTTATGTGTGATCTTGCACTCAGCAAACATTTGGCCTCTCTGCAGCTCAGACCTAAGATTCTTATGAACATCTCCTGGGATACATTGTTGCAGTCTAGACAGAATGAAGGAGGATGCGCCTGAGACAACCCTACCCTAACAAGGATACAAGAATGTGCAAGTTGGGAAGGATGTTGTGTCCCACCAGTTTAGCCCAGGAAAACTGTGTCAGAGAAGCAATGTGACTCACCCAGAGACCTATAATAAGTAACAAACAACACAGAAGGACAGAGAACATGAAAATCAGGCATACTGGATAAATTAAGACAGACGTAACTAAAGCTGTTGGAAAATATGAATGGGCCTAGAGTTTTCAGCAGCCAGCTGTGACTAGACAGTGTCTCCTGCCAGTTGTAGGTGTATTCTGTGTGCACACACCCCGTTTGAATGGGCCAGTCATTATCCCTACCAGAGAGACCTCTTACCTATTGTCTCATCACTCTTTTGGAAGGTCTTTTTCATTGTCTTAAGATTCAATCTTTGATATACCCTTATTCCAAGTCCACATAGGAGTGTGTGATCTGGTTCTTTGTCTTGGCCTTGTATCTTGGTTGAGATCTCAGTGTTTCTGGGATTTCAGGTCTGGGGCAGACTTAGCTTGTGACAGTGACAGGACAAAATGAAGTAAACATTTGGCGCATGTCCACTGTGTGGTCTGCAGAGTACATCTTTGTTCCATGAGCACATCTTTGAAAATATAAATGATGCTCCAATTGTTCTGGAGCAAGAAATCTAGCTCTCTCATCCTTGACCATTGATCTTTCTTCATATTGTCATTTCATTTAATACCACGGGCCTAGGACAGCCTCTGCTGCTTCTCTGGATAAGTTTCTGGAAAATGGTCCTGTGGTGGCTCATTTGAACACATTTTTCTCTTGAATCTTTCTGTCTCCACACCCTTTTCCCTGAAGTAAGTCTCCTCCTTGACACCTTCTACTTGGTAACACTCCTCAGACCAAGCAATTATCCATTATCCCTCAGTATCAATGAGGAATGGATTCTAAGATAACCCATAGTTATTCAGGTCCATTGTATAAAATTCCATAGTAAATACACCTAAGCCAATGAAACATCCTTTAATATATTTTAAATCATCCTTAGATTACTTATAAGAGCCCAAATACAATGCAAATTCTATGTCAGCAGTTGTCATAATGTATTGCTTAGACAATAAAGACAACAAAGAAGTTTATAGACTTTCAAAATGGTCAGTCTGGGGGATGCTGAAGGGAGCATTTTCCAGCTGAGGATGAGTGAATTTGAAGGGTATTGAAGCATTGGCTATGGAAGGCTGGCTGTACTTTCCAGTCTTTTCAGTCTACTTCCTGATTCATACTGGCTTCCTTTTAGGAGCTACACAAATAAAAATAAAATCAACCTCAGATTGCAAAATGTACTTTTGATTATTTTCCCAGGTTTTCTGTTGGCATCAGAAAATTAATATTTATTAGCACCATTGCCAAATAACTCAAAAATGAAGCCCTCATTCTCTTGTTTTCTAGGCCGACCTCCAACACTGGAGGTCGGCCTTTCCCACCATCCCTTCTTATGCTTCTCAGCCTCCCATTTGTCCTGTGTGGGTAGACTGGATACAGACTGCCTAGAAGTTCTGATTTGGCTTCCTAGACCCTTTGCAAAGACAGGGGATGCTTTGGTCCTGTGATTACTATGTGATCTCTCTCTCTCTCTCTCTCTCTCTCTCTCTCTCTCTCTCTCTCTCTCTCGTGTGTGTGTGTGTGTGTGTGTGTGTATACATGCGCACACACTAAATGCTACATTTCATTTCCTTTTTCCTTTACTTCACTTTTGGCAAGTAAACGGCTTTCCAAACCTCAGGGCTTTCTGAAAATAAACCTCGAGCAGGACTTCCTTTGCATTGCTTTTAACCAGTGACAAGCTGTCTGATCTGACGGGGTTGGGGGCCCTCTTTTGTGGAAGCTGAGACTGCAATGTCTAGGTCAAAACTGAGACATCATTTTTCTGATGTCTTCACTTCATAGCTGAGAAAAATAAGGTCTTGAGAGGTCAGTGGAATCAGTAAACCCCTTCTGACAATTAGTGACAGGGCTGGAAGGAGAGTACAGATCTCCTGACCTCGAGTCCGTAGAGACTTCCGAGCTGCTGTGTCTTTCACAAACAAGACCCATATTTTGCGATTGCAAGCCGGCTCTCCACATGGATGCCTTTTAGGAAGGGACATAGGACACACAGTTGAATGTGACAACTTTGCCCCCCCCCTTGTTTTGCCAAGCTGTCTGTGGCTAGCAGCTATAGGAGGCCAGATGTCCTTGAAGCATCCCCCAGTATCTACAAGCCATTCATACAGCAGGATCCCTGGGCTGTCGGGAAGACGGCAGCTTGTCTCTCTTTCTTGCATGTCTAAGTTGGCAGCTCCGGACAGAATGACACAGTTTATGAGGTCTGCTCTTCCGGCCCACTTCCCCCTTGGGAGTGCACATCTTAGGTGCTTCATTTCCTCCTTTTCCTAAGATGTTCAGGTCTGAATCTTTCTCTTGGTATTTCAACCATCTTTGTTCTTCCTATCCTACCCTGTCCTTTACCTGAATTGCCATCTAGCCTTTAAAGATCATTCATACTTTCTCTTAGACCTGAATAAAGATATTTCACTAACTAAACCATGAGCAAATAACGCACCCCTGCATACACACACTAATCTCCTCCGTTCACTGTATACTCATGAATATACACCAACTAACATCAGATTTCTCCTCTGGTTCTGCTTTGGCTATTTTGTTTGTTTGCTCATTTGTCTGGTTTTATTTCAGATAGCTTCACAGGTTCCATTGATTTCCTTAAGGTATGTTCTTGGTCTCCCCATCTAGGGGGGGTCTATGTGTTTCTTCCAGAGTTTTGCTATCCAGACCTTGCATTCTGAACTTTACCCAACACACGTTTCTCCTTCCCCATCACTGTGGACATGAGTATCCTATCTGCTATAGATTCTGGAGTTACTGTCCTAGGAGACAACTAACTTACTGTTAAATTAACCCTCACTGTTATGCTAATGGTACCGTATTAATGTGAATTTCCTTTCTTTGCTAGAAAAAAAAATATGTCCATTGTGTGATGAAGAGACTTGTGGATAAAAGTTGCTTATCCACCTCTTTTTATTCTGTGTTCTTTAAACAAGACATTTATTTAACTCCAGATGTATTTCAAACAATGGAAGTTTTCAGACACCCAAAAATCTGATCAGTAAGGTGTTTGGGGATGGTTGGTCCTGTATTCTCCAAAGCATTATGCAGGATGCCTCTCTTTTTGGTTGGTCCTTGGTGAGAAAGGCAGTCCGTTTTAGCTTTGAGCATGAGCCCAGGACTGAAACCTTACCCTGTGGAGATGGACCTTCCCACACTTGAGTCAGAAGGGAGTATCCAGGAAAAAAAGCTTCAGGCATTAACTCGTCTCATGCTCAATCTATGCAGGTCTAAATGTGGAAGGTAAGTTTATAATGTTCAGAAGAAAACATGATGTGTTCATGACCTTGGGTAATGGTTCTTAAACAGGTTATAAAATATACTATCCATAAATGAAAATTTGCCAGGAATAAGTCCAGCACTGTTCTGGAAAATCCTATTATAGACATAATCATGATTTAGACTTTAATGAGATTGATGATGCATTAGTCTTCTCATGCTGTTGTAACAAAGTACCATATGCTGAGTGGCCTAAACAATAGTAGTGTACAGGAGCCAGCATGGGTGGCTTCTAGGGAGAACTCTGATTTACAGTCGGCCGCATTCCATGCTCCAACAAGCAAGAAGTAAAGGGGGACAGAAAAGGGGAGAAAAGAAAAACGGAGGCTTCTTCCTTTTTCTCTTTCTCTTCTCCTTTCCCTTCTTTGTCCTCCTCCTCTTCCTCCTCTTCCTCCTCCTCTTGTTTCTCCTCCTCCTTCTCCTCTTCTTCCTCCTCTTCTTCCTCCTCCTCTCCCTCCCCCTCCCCCTCCTTCTCCTTCTTCTTCGCATGTAGCTACAGTTGGCCTAAAACTTGCTGTGTAGACTTTGCTGCCTCGCAGACATGTCTTTTTATAATGCCACAGTTTTATTGGATTAATCACCTAGCCCTGTCACCTCCCTAACCTTAACTGCCTTATAAGACCCTCTTCTCCATGAACAATCATGGGAATTTTGAGGCACCAACATATTAATTTTGGAGGGATGCAATTCAGTCCACAGAGGTGGTCGTGCATCTTATAGTAGTATGTGTCACCCACATTATGGTGCTTGCACTCAGTTATGCCTCTTGTGTTCTGTTTTAAGGAACAATTGACTGTGCAAGTGTTTTCTTCCCCCAGTGAAACAGGTCCTTTGGGGTCCATTTGTACTATACTTTTGTTGTATTTTGTTTGTATTTTCTGTGATATATTGCTTAGATATTTATCACAGAGGTCGCCGCATAATGGAGCCAATTCTCAATGGATGCTGGAGATGAGGAAAGTGATGCCATTGCTTGAAGATCTAGTTTTATCTGTGAGTGTTGGGTCTGAATTCTCTCTCAGAAATCTAGACAAGAGAAGAGTGAATAGGACTTGATGGGTCTCAGAAGGATCTATTTCTTGATCTTGGTGGCATTATGATGTTCTCATCTTCCTATATGTAACTCTTCAGACAGAATACCCTGTGCTTTGCATACTTACATATTATATGTTGATATGTGCCATGTGTATGCTACACATATAATATGTAAGTCTAATTAGGAAAGACATTATGTTAGAAATCGTTATGCCTGTCTATCATTTGCCAAAGCACAATTCTCTTTGACCAAATTATTAAAAGTGAAAACATTTGCCTTTGACTGAGCAAGGGCTCATCTAGAAATAAACCTTGTAGTCTATTATAACTTGAGCCCATGGTTCTACATTCAAGGTCATTCACTGCAGCTTATCATGATACAACAGAAAACAAAAGATGAAAGAACAAATACATCACACAACACACAGTAGAATATTATTCCAACGTTAGTGAAAAGGCAGCAGATCTGCTGACTTGGAAGGGTCTTCGGATTAATAACTATGCAGAAGCTGCTCTTATTTGAGATAAGCACAAGCACATGTAATATATGTGTGTATATACGTACATATATGTATATGTGTATATATACATACATATATGTACATATATATACATGTATCTATATATACATATATGTAGATAGATAGATAGATAGATAGATAGATAGATAGATAGATAGATAGATAGTGGAGTATCTGTAGAAAGCCACTCAAAACACCTGGTGGCTTTTGAGGGAGGAAAGGTAAAAGGATACCTTGTTACAGTCCATCTGCCTAATAAGCATTGCAAATTTACTTCATTTAAGTCAATAAAACCCAAACACATTTTTTTCTTTCTGAACTTCTGTCACCTTCATTTAGAGTACCACCAAACATCCTGCAATTGATATGTTTCCCTTTATTTTCTTTGCATCTATCCATGGGGTAGAAGTCAGCATCTTCATCTCAAGATACTGAGCAAGGTAGACAAGGCCATTAGCCTGCGGGTGATATCATTAATTGAGTTTAAATCACCAGAGAATTTAAACACTTTTTTTCAAAAAGACAAAACAAAACATTTAAAGTAATTTTTGCCATTGTTAGTTCCCGCTCCTCCCCCCGCCCCTGAAGGCAGGAAGAGGGTGAAAGTCAAGTGTCTCATTTGTCTTTAGCTAGATTTATAAGTGCTGTGAGCTGTTTGTCAAACTGGAAGGAGTGGGGACCTTGAGGGAATAAGATGTTAATTGCAAAGGAAGGGAATGGCTTCCTTCTGAAGCTTATCTTAACATTTGTGAAAGTCAAATTCTCACAAAGAAAGTTTTATGTCTGTGACCCTAGGACCCAGAGTATGTAGGGCCCCTCAGAAATAAAACATGACCTAGAGGTGAAACCTGCAAGAAACAAGGTGGGGGGGACCCCTGGAAAAAGAAGACCTGTTTCCTCAGTCAACTATGACTATCTGGAACATGGTTAGGAAGAGATAGATGTCAGCGCCTGTCTAGCAGAGAGCCAGGATGCTACAAAGTCATCTTTGCAAAACTAGCAATAGGCAGTTTATATAACAGGTTTTAAAAAAGACACAATCCTAGGTGGAGGGGCATGGAGGGGTGCTGGAAATCCATGGCGCTCTTTCATTAGCTAATATAAAATTAAGAGTAGAACTAGATTTGGTGGTACAAACTGTCATTATTCCGGCTCTTAGGAAAGCTAAAGAAGGAAGATTTTAATTTCCAGACCACAGTGGCCTAGGCAGTGAGTTCCAGGTGGGCCTCGGTGAGGATGCTCTGCCTAGAGAAGTAAAAGAAAATAAGTTGCAAACAACCCCGCCCCCATGAAAATTCAGTTATGGCTGCCATCCATTCTTTTGGGGAAGGCATGCTCCAAGCAGAGCCTGGGGTGAAACTCCCAACTCTCCAGATGAATTTGCTCTCCACCTGGTCATCCGCTTGAGAGACTGACTCACTGCGCTGGCAGTAGAAGGTCTGAACTTCTCCTCAGTTCTGTGCTTTTGAGGAAGCAGATGCAGGAGTTTGGCGAGTTTTGCAGCATTTCTCTGATTCAGTCTTTTTGGCTATGAAATGGGGATAATGTTAATAGTGTACCTTCTTGGTGTGGTTGCCATGGGGATTAAAAGCACTTTAGAGAGGGACCTGTACCCAAGAGATGGCATACAGATAGATGTTAAGTCTTAACACTCATGATTACTATTTTCTTAAATTCGTGTTCCAGAGAGTCATTGTTTTCGTTGCTTGCCAATCAGATTTCTCTTTCTCCTGTGTTTATTTATATTGATCAAATCCCCTCCCTCCTCTCCTCCAAGTCCCTCCCTCTCTTCTCCCCTTCTCCCTTCATGCACCCCTCCTTCCCTTCTCCTCAGAAAAGGGGAAGCTTCCCGTGGATATCTCCCAGCCTTGGCATATCAAGTTGCAGTAAGACTGGGTACCTCTTCTTCTATTAAGGCTAGGCACCACGGCAGTCCAGTTAGGAGAAAGGGATCCAAAAGCAGGCAATGTAGTCAGAGACAGACCCTGCTCCTGCTTTAGGATTCCCACATGAAGACCCACATGCACAACTGTTTATGTATGTGCAGAGGACCTACATCCATCCCGCGGATGCTCTCTGGCTGGCATTTCAGTCTTTGTGAGCCCTATGGGCCCGGGTTAGTTAATTCTGTAGGGTTTTTTTTTTTTTTTAATTCTGTAGGTTTTCTTGTGGTGTCCTTGACTTCTCTGGTTCCTTCAATCCTCCCTCCCCTTGTTCCACTGGATCCCCCAAGCTCTACTTAATGTTTAGCTGTGGGTCTCTGCATCAGTTTCCATCAGTTGCTGGGTGAAGTCTCTCTGATGACAGTTATGCTAGGTTCCTGTCTGCAAGTATCATACATAGTGTCAGGGATGGGGCTCGAACCAATGACTGGGCCAACCTCTGACTCAATGACGTCGAGTCATTCTTAAGTGAGAATGAGCAGAGCGATAAGGGAGGCATCTGCATTAGGCTTGCTTTAGGACATGCCAAGAACCCCAGTGTCAAAAGTCAGTATTGATAGAGCTGACTGATCCAGAAGGGGTGGCATGCCACTAGCCAAGGCAACTCAAAGCAGATTCTTGTGTGGCAGGGAGGCAGGGGGGATGACCTTCAGTGGCCTCAGGAATCCTAAAGGTCTACTGTAGAGTAACAGAAAATATCTCTGCAGAGTCACCTTGCTTGGTTTCCCTACACGGCTTCACCTCCTAAGTGTAGTGCAGTCGGTACGTTGTTCCTGCACTAGTTCCCCTTAAGAGAAACTCCAGTGCCCCGGACTTAGACTTCAGAGACTCAAGTTGAGGCTGACTTTGAATTTATTTATGGAACAATTACACATCTGAAAATACCAACGTGTAAGGAAATATATTCTAACCTTGCTAACAGAATTAGGTTCGCAACGGGATCAAGGGTAGAAATTACAGGAAAACACTCAACAGTCCTAATGGAAGGTTAACAAGAAGAGGCCAGGAAGCTGCTCTGCCAGGTGGGGCGTGGCGATCACCCGCAGACCTTTCTGGCAGTGACCGCAATCTCTATCTGCGGGGCATTTCCTAGGGCCTTTGATCTTTCCCCGGATTCTGGCGAGGGCCCGTTTTTTTCCTTTTAATTTATTTATTGAATCTGTTTTCACGAGGGCTTGGGGGTCAGAACGCCAGTTTGCACTGGAGCTTACCCCCTTTGGGGCAGTACTGTAAACTCCAGCCAGCTGTATGGATCGCTTAGGAAGGGAGGGGGTGTTTCCTCAGCTGGGGAGCTAAATGCTGGCTCTCGCATTGCTCCTATTCCCCAGTCCCAGCCTGGTCGCAAGCGGCCCCTTTACAGAGGACCTAGTCAGCCCCAAAGAAGTTGGAGTTGCCACAATTACCTGGACTTTGTTCTCCTTTTCTGGGGGGGTCTAAAGTTGCCACCTGCCACCACGAGGGGACCTGCTCCACGGACACCAGTCCCTAATCTTCATTTAGCCTTTGCCTCTGAGGGGCCTAGCCTCAGCTCTCCATCTGTGCGCCTTCAATCCCATTTATCTTCTTAGCACTCAAGACTTGGCCAGCCCCGCCCTCCTCGTCCCGGCTTGCAAATTACAGCCCCTCCCTTGAGCTTCCTCCGGAGTGCTATACTGAGTAGAGTAACCTTTGAGGTGTTAGGAAAAGTGGTTTAAACTGGGTGCAAGCCACCTAGAGGGGCATGGGGGAAGAAGGGTCCAACCAGTGAAGCATCCCAAAAGTTCAGGGTTAGGATCCAGCTGAGGACCCTGGGCCCGCAGACTGAGTCAAGGAACTCCGGCCGAGTGTTGAAGTCTGTCCCACCCCTGGCCCCCAATCTAGGTCACCCGCGGGGAAGGGCTGAGCTGGGGGCTGTCTGCGCCGGAGGTGGGCGCGGAGTGAATTGATTCAGACCCTGCCCCTCGTTCTTCCACTAGATTGTAATTCCATCTCCTGCGGGTCGAGCCGCCCTCCCTCAGGCGGCCGGTGCGTCCCTCCCCTCGGCTTCCAGCGTCCACTCCCCAGCCCCGAAAAGCCTTGCCGCTGCTAGCCCGCTCCACTCCAGCACGCCAGCTTCCCAACTGCTGCCTTGCCTCCTCGGACTCCCGAGTGGCTCCGGGTTCAGCTGCCTGGGTCCCCCACCTTCTCATCCTCGCGTCACTGGCGTCCCCCTCGTCCCCCAGGAGACGCCCTTTCCCTGCGCGCCCGGGACTTGGTGAAACTTTGCAGACACCGTCGGTGAGATGGATTTAATCTCAACCTTCTTGCTCCATTTCTTGCTCCTGGCCTGCAGCCTCCCACCCGGCGGCGCCGTGTCACTCCGAACGGCTCTGCGAAAATCAGGTAAAGCGTTCAGTGCGCCCCGAGCCAGGGTGCCCGGAGCACCCCGGTCCGGGCCTTTGGTGGGGTTCGCAGAGCAGGCAGCTTCACACAGCTCTCTCGGCTGACCAGCGTGGGCTCAGCCCGCCTTGGCTATGCGCAGAGCTCAACCGAGGCACGAGCCTCGCCCTCCCCCAGCCCAGGCAGTTCCAGGGATGTTGTTTGTTAAAAGAAACGATCTGTTTCCCAGAGCTAGCAGAGGTGGTGGGCTCTGTGCAGAACCACAGACTGCTAAAAGTTGGGGGCAGCTATCGCTCTGTCTCGGTTACAGAGGACTGAGAGAGCGCAGAGGACTTTCAACAGCTCCTCCTGCTTCTTTGAACATCTTATTAAATTCATACTGCCTAGAGCCCAGCCATTTCCTGTTGAGTGTCTGAAGGTTTGCCTGGAGCCCCCCTTCCTGGCTCTGGTCCTGTCCAAGCATAGGGTAGGGACTTGCACTTTCTCTGTTGTTGAGATTTTCTCGCAGCTCCGGGCTGTTTGTGAAGAGAGCAGCCCACAGTGGGTTAACCTGATCTCTTAGAACTCCCGTCTTAGCTCTGTTGTTCAAACAAAGATATATATATATATATATATATATATATATATATATATATATATATATATATATGCACTGTAGGCTAACTAGTACAAAGGACTGGAGAGGATGCAACACCACAAAAACTCACACTTCCTCTAGGTAAAAAGTATGGTTTTCTTTTTTTTTAAATCAACATTGATTTGGCTGTGTCATGAGGGAAAGTAGAACATTTTAAACAATAAAGTTCGTACATTGCTTCTGGGTAACGATTTTTATTCTTTGTTGGCCAGGACCATATTTAGAATTGTGAAAAAAAAAATCTGCTTTTTCTTAGCTTACTTTACAAGTAGGGGTTGTCTTATGGGATTAATTATGTCTTCTGAACAATGGAAAACAACCTAACTCTTTTAATTCAGCCTGCAAAACCTCACAGAAAGTGGAGTCTGCCTTCACAAATGTTTCTACAAGAAAGAGGCAAACCAGGAAAATTGATCAGAGTGCAAGGAAAATAATCTTGGCAGGTTCCCATTTACATGTTCAAATATTTCTTACTGCTCTGCTCTTGGATCTGTCTGGAGTTTAGGACTGTTGCCTTTGATCCTAGGAGATACCTTAGTCTTCAGGCTCTGTGATCACCTGTATCCCCTTACCTGACTTAAAATTGAGGACCATTCTCAGCTTCCCCAGCACATTCCAGATTCAGAACAAATCTGTCCGCACACTGTCCAGTTCACTGGGGAGGCAACGGCAGCCATCCAAGGTAAAATCGTATTAAATTGTCTTCTTGCATCTTCACATACTTTCTGGTCACAATAAGAGGAGCCTTTGAACTTTCTTGCTCAAGAAAACACTATGGACACTTGCCTTCTGCAGGTTTCTGCACACGAAACCATTTAGCATGTGCTTATTCAAACGTCTGTGGCTCTTAGCCTGTGTGACATATGCAAGGTTCTTTGAGGGTAGACTTCAATCCATTTAAGCAGAATGTAAAGCTATTGTACAAAAACTTGGCTGTATATAATTGCACACACGTCTCCCCCCACTTGCGTCATCATTTTCTATTGTTTTTGGTCATTCCTCTCCTAAAAACGTTTCTGCCTGGTCCACTCAGCATCTTGTCCAGATATTCACATCAACAATACCTCACATTGCTTTCTTTACTTGAAGTATTGAGGGGTGAGGGTGCGGGGGGGGGGGGGGGGGGCAGGGAGAGGAGAACAGTGATTTTTGAAAACTTCCTTTTAAATGTGTTTGGCCTCATCAAGGTAGACGGAATATTTAGACTGGCTTCAGCCTAAGAAAGGCTTTAAAAAAAAAAAAAAAAAACAAACTTCATAATTTTATCCAGACAATGGTTTTCAGGTTAGAAAGCTTCTTGGGGTGAAAATGACAGCTACTTCATAAACTTCAGGGCAAATTTTCCTTGTAGGCTCATTTACATCCCATGGAAAGACTAGTTTTTTGATCCGTAAAATTGGTCCAGATTAAAAACTGCCCCTGTTGGCTCTGATGCAAAGAGCAAGTGGCTCATTTGTAAGCTCCCCCAGACACCAGCAAATCCAGCTCGGGTCCATATGGGAGGGACTTTGTACCTGGTTTCCCCCAACAGAAATTGGCTTGGGTGCAGTACTTTGAAGGTGATGATGCCACCACACAGGCATTGCAAAGCAGTGTGACCTGTTTATCTCTTCCTCTTTACTCTGCACAATCGACTTTTGATACATACAGTTTCCAATTAACCCGAAGGTTCCGTCCTTTCTTTTAGAAAGAGACAGAAAAGAACACCTTGCCCCTCACCCCAAAGTTGTAGCACCTTCTGCCACTGAGTATTAGGAAATAAAACTCCACACATATGCCAAGAGACACAAGAGTTGTCACAGCGGTGCTCAAATTAAGTCAAATTAAATAATAATAACTGGCCCTAATTAAGTGCTTGTTACACTGTTCTGAGAACTTGACACATACTTATTTCTTTAATCAAGCCCTGTGAGCTGTGCTGCTACTCTCTTTGTTTTACTAAGGGGGAAACTGTGGCTTAGTGGAGCTCAATCTCTTACCCAAGGCTACACAGAGGCTAAATGCTGGAATGGGAATTTAGGCTCTGGTATTTGGCACAAAGTCCAAGTCTTGAGCTGTTTTGTTTGCAGAACTATGTAGACTTGAGTGTTTTCAAGGCTGAGTTCCCCAGGGATAGAAAGCCCTGTAACCTAGGTAGAGGACCTCGCCTTGCTATTTTGTGTGGGATATCTGTGTCACCTCCAAACAGAATAGTACCTAATCTACTGATGTGGGGTACAAGCTACTCTCCCCTGACTCCACCCATAAATAGTGTATGTAGCTTTACAGAGTAATGAGAAACTACTTATCTCTTTGTCAGACTCATGGGATTTAATGTTTGGGGGTGGGGGGAGAAAGACACTGGTGTTCCTTGGGGGTAGAAGAATGGGAAGGTGGAGGGTTCTATGTCTATACCACCCCTGCAGGCCACCACTGTGTATAAACACAGTGGGCTGAAAGAGTTTCATTCGTGTTCTGCATAAACCGGAAGCAAGTGCAAACTCCTCACTTTGCAACAGGACCAAGAGGGACTCCATGATTTGTCCAAGTTAATGTCAAAAGCTGAGCAGGCCTAGTGTGAAGATCCACTCTCCCCGCCAACCCCCAACACCAGTGGCCTGGATCCTCTTGCTTCTGGTCCTCAGCAGAGATTTCAAGGGTGAAATTCACATAACTGTAGATGCACAGGAAAGAAACCACTCACAGTTCACAGGCAGATCTGTCACCCTGGCCTTCATTTATGAAATTGTTTCTAGGCAGCTTTATTGAGATGAAAAACAAAAAACATCGTTATTACGTTTATGAAAAATCTTCCTTTTCAGGGATTGCTTGATAAGTTCTAATAAACATCTCCAGTGTGGACACCCTCAGCTGCTCAGCCTTAGCAGTAACCACCTAGGGGGCCTGTGTTCTCCTCATCACCTGCCTATGAGCTAATTCCCCTCTTGTAGACATTTGTTTTGAAATAAATGGTCTTGGGCTATTTTCTTTGCTTGAGAATATCATCTTGTGTACCATTGTAGAAGATCTACCCCAAACACAGCCCCTGGCAATGTGCTTTCTGACCCTAAAGTTTTGATTCTTCTAGAGTCTCTCATATTTTGTGTGTGCTTTCCCACACCCAACACAATACTTTCGAGATGAACCCATGCGTGGTGGCACTTATCAGCTATTTTTTCCCCTTTGTTATTGGTTAGTAGTAGTGCTTTGTATAGATCTTAGATGACCGAAGTGTGTTTAACTGTGGTTCCCTAGGGAATGGCTTTTTAGGGGTTCTCAGCTTCAGGCTGTGGTGAATGGGGCCGATCAGTGTGAATATGCTTTTATTTCTCTTGATAAGGAGCCAAATGGGGATCATTGCTTCTGGTAGGGTGAACTTTCCAAGAAAGCACTAAATCGCTTTTCAGAATGGTTGTACTATTTCACATTCCTAGGAGCAATGCTCTAGTCATCCTGGATTCCCTGCAGCATTTGGTACATGTTTTCGTTTCATCTCTACAGCTGTGAAGGAAAAACAAAAAACAAAAAAGCTAAAACAAAAACCTGACAAAAAGAAACATATGGGAGGGTGGGTTTAGTTCACAATTCCATGTTAGAATCCATCACTGGAAGTGACAAGAATTTGAAGCAGCTGATTGTATCACCTCCAGTCAAGAGCAAAGAGAAGAAAATACATGAGAGCTCACTTGCTTGCTGGCCGGCTTTTGCTCAATGATTTCCCTGCTATTATATGGTCATGATTCCCCTGAATAGAGAATGGTGCTGCCCACGGTGGGCCTTCCCACATCAGTCACCTTAAGACAATTGCCACAGGCCAAGTCAATGTTGACAATCCCTTACTGATTGATACTTTTCCCCTAGGTCATTAGTTGTGTCAAGTTGAAAATTAAAGCTAACCATTTCTTTTTCATTTCTCTGTTTCTTTCTTTTTGTTTGGTTTAAGGTTTACAATGGGTGTATAATGATATATCTCACCATAGTTTTAATTTTTTGTTTTCTTCATGACTAATGATATTGAACTTTTTTTCACGTGTCATTTGCCTTTCAAGTTCTTTGAATCTTTTGATTTTTTCTGAAGAAAAAAAGAAGAGATGTTTGTTTTCTTCCTGAATTTGTTTTTGTACATTTTGAGTACAGCGCTTTATTAGGTGTGTGCTTTGAAAGCATCAGCTTCCCAGATGCAATTTGCTCATTTTATTGCATGTATGTGTGTGTGCCCAGCTGTGTGGCAGTGGGTACACATATAGAGGTCAGAAGACAACCTCAAATGTTATCCTTTTAAAGCTATCCACACCCTTTGACAAAAAGTCTCATATTGGCCTGGAGATAACTAACTAGGCTGGACTTGCTGGCCAATGAGCCTCAAGGGCCCCCCTGTCTCTTTTTTCTCAGCATTGAGATTACTAGTGCATGTTATCATGGCTAGAAGTTTTCCATGGGTTCCAGAGACTGAATTAGGGTCTTTGTGTTTTCGAAACAAACACTCCCCTGACTAAGCTATCTCTGATATTAGACCTTTTCCATGTAATTTGTATGTGAATTGGGGGTCTTGTCTTTTCTGGAGCCCCTCCCCCCAATTTTCTTTTCTTTTCTTTTCTTTTTTTTTTTTTTAACTAGCCAACTCTATCCCATCACAGTGAGATTGTATTGGTTCTTGGGAGCCCCTCCCCTTTCTGTGTGTGTATAGGTAGATGGATAATAGATAGATATGTACGTGTGTGCTCACATGCATGTATGGTATCTAGTAGTGCTTAGCTGGTAATGCTCCATGAGCTTCAGGAATCATGGCAGAAGAACTCTACACTGCATCTGTTCTCCTCTCTTTCCATGGATTTCTTGATCACATCTAGTAACTACAAAGAAACACTTCTTTCTATTTGTTTTATTTTTTTCAGTCGTTAACTCTTGCCCCATGACTGTTTGTGATCAAAACAGGGTTGTATGTGGTTTAATGCAAGGCAGTACTTCCCCATAGGAAGAATGACTTGGACTGAAACAATATACCTCTTCATCCCCTGGGCTAAGAGTTTAATAACCTTAGAATTCTTTGGAGAAAATAGTAGTCTGTAGTTTTTCTTCTGTTTTGCCACCCTCAGTGTGTTAATATGGTCTGAAAGCATCCAGTGATTCCAATCTGGATTTATGAAAGTCAAGTCCAATATGTCTGAGGTTATGGTGAGCCTCACCTTCCACATGGTTTGTCCTGTGGATGGATGTCTTGTATTCCCATGTCCCACTCACTGAGGTTAATTAAGTAGGTTTGTAGTATTTTCCGTGGATTATAACATGTGGTTTTAGTTGGTTGATTGGTTGGTTGGTTGGTTGGTTGGTTAAATGAGAGTAGGTCTGAGGTAACTCAGGCTTCCTCCACCTCCCAACTTCTGTGATCCTAGGTATGTGCCACCACCCCTGCGTCATGATATCTTGATGGCAGCTGACTGTTTGAGCTGGCAAAGTCCCTGCTTCTTAATGAGCACCGCATGTCAGGCTACATGTACTAAGAATCACTTATAGATTCTAACAGAAAAGAAAAAAAGGGGGAGGGGGGTGAGGATTGAGGAAATCTAGCTACCAGAGCCTAAGGTGCAGGCTGTAGGAAAAGTTTCTGAAAGCTATTTTTGAGTCCACTCATGTGGACCTCCCTTTTGAAGAAGGACCCAACATGTAGCTTCAATGTCCTGAGATAAACCAGGAGATGCTGTCTCCATACTGAACAGCTGATTGAAGTGGGTAGTCTCAGGTGGAAAAATTACATAGACAGCCAGCAGAGGGCATACCTTTAGAGCTTGGGGGAGCAGGTCTCAGGCTCTGGACAGGCAGGTACAGAGGTCTTCAACTATGCAGAAAGAATTTTTAGAGTACATCCCAGGCGTCAGACTTTGAAACAAGAACTCCAAGAGAGTTGACAACAGGTGACTCGAAGTCTACACATGGAGAATTTGCCCCCCCACACACCTCCCCTTCTTCATACCTCTACCCTGCTAACACCCACAGTATTTGTCTCTTCCACATCAAACTGTGCCAGATAGCAGCGCAATTGGCCAGGTGTGATTTAATTAAGCAACCACATACAGACTCACTGGGATTTCTGAAGGTTGGCTTGGGGATTTGTTATCTTCTTTCTTCTTTGGTTGCTGTTGTTATAATTACCTTTTTAGAGACAGGCTTGATAGAGAGCCCAGGTTAACTCTGAAAGGGTCCTTCTCCAGCTTCAGGCTCCTGAGTGACTTGTGGACTTATGGTGCCTGAATGACACCTTTCTGGAGCCAAACCACCCACACCTTCTTTCCCTGCTTGTCCACTGAGGGATGGCTTCGAGTAGACCTGAGAAAGAATAACAGCCACACCATGATCTACATAGCCAACCCCCACCCTCCATTTTTCTCTCTCCTCCATGAAGCTTGCACGGGTAGCTCCTGACTGAGCAGGCATGCACACACTTCAATATTCGGCCAATTTGAGGCTAAGCTCTGAGTTTTCCTGTTGGTTATTTGGTGACATTTGGAAATTTGTGTAAACTATGCACCCTTTCTCTAGCTTCCAATAAATAACAATGTTAAGAAAAGTACCTACCTTATAGGCTTTCTTGAAGGACTAATGAGGTAGTGCATATTACAAGACATTGGATAGGACTGAGTGATGCTTAAGGCAAAATTGAAGAAACCGTTAATCTGGGTTAGAAGGAAAAGCCTGAATGAATATATATGCAAATATATTTACCGGCATCCTAACAAACATGAGCATTTATGATTTCGTTTCTTTATCCTTTCCCAGACATGTTAATGTATCACTGCTTGTGATTTAATTTGTAGTGTCTTATAAACATTTCCAGTGTTTTATAAATAAGTTAATTTATGAATCAAAAAATTGTGCAGCCACCTTGATTTTTTTTTGGGGGGGGGGGGCTTGGTAAATGAGGCTGCCAAGTGCATGTGTTTTCTTTGAGTGGATTACCTCTGTATGAAAGTGTAACCCTTGTGGTGATGCTTGAATTTTACCTGGTAACTATTTTGAGTGAAGTTGTACAGAATTAGGAGAAGGGAAGTGGTTTCTCAAAGAATATTCTCACACTTGATCTATGACAGGGAATCAGCCCAAGTCTGAACATAGTCAGGTATTAAGCAATAGCCGAGGTCTTATGCACAGGTTAGTAGTGACACAGAAAGACAGGCCAGGCCCTGTGAACTTCCTGTAATGATCCTTAGCTATAAGAAGCCCTCTCTTCTCCTAGGTTACCTCACTGCTATCTTGCTTTGAAAATCAAAGGAAGTAAAGCAGACCAGTGCCTTGAGAGAACTGAAGTACTATATATGGGTAAGATATTCCAGGTTGGGCATCCATAATCCAAACTCTGAAACTCTAAACACAAAACTTTTTAAGCACTGACATGATGCCCCATGTGGAAAAACCCACAGATGACTCGATACGTAAAATCCTAACCCTTCCTGTTCTTAATGAATCTAGATAAAGGAACTCTGCCTGCTTCAGCTAAGAGTGATCTTGCTAACTACTGGTGTCTTCACCAGCCAGGCCTAGCAAAGCTGCCCTTCTGATGGCTCTTCTCGCATCTCCGTTTATTTCTAAGTCTCTCTCTCTCTCTCTCTCTCTCTCTCTCTCTCTCTCTCTCTCGTCACTCCCCTAATGACACTTGAGATGGGTTTCTTATCTGACTCTGCAAATACTGAGCCATTTAAATTTTAACACTCGTTTGGTTTTTTTGTTGTTTTATTTATTTATTTTTTTTGCTGACAAGGCACCCCCAAATCCTGATTCAGTTTTAATACAAAGTTAATGCTATTTATTTTTCTTGGTGCAATAAGTTTATATTAGCCTTTTAACAGTTTCCTTTGTGCAAAAGGAGTCGTATCAGCAGGCACTTCTCCATAACATCTGGGCAGTTGGGAACATAATACTTAAATATAACCTGCGTTTAAAGCCTTCCTTGGACAGATGGCTAATTTTATTGATCTAATCTTACACTTAGGAATAGGTCCCATGATCCTTTGCTCGCAATTCTTACGAGTGAGCAGAGAAATAAATAACATGGCCGATGGTTGTGAATTAGGAGCCTGTTACTTGTCTGTGATTTATCTTTTAAATAGTTCCATATAAACAGTGGCAGTATGGATTGCTTGAGTCTCTACCCTAAGGGAGTTTAGATAACGCTTGCCGTAATGCAAGAAGGAAGGCAATACTCTAGCCTCTATGAGTTTACATCTATTTTCACCTCTTGGTGGCAGGGTTAAATGTGGAACATTGCGTCTGCCCTAGGCAGGCATCCATGCTCCCTGGGCTGGTTAGTTATCATTTGAGCAATTTTACTGTGAAGTCCACTCTCAAAGACAGCTTCGGAAATATATCATATGAGGTCAATTCACACAAGAAACTGTGTGTGGCCGTACATGTCTGTGTCCTAGGAATTGGGTGGTAAACTCAGGAAGCTTGTAAATCCCAGGCCATGGTGGACTGTTACACAGTGAGACTGTCTCAAAAATCAAAAAACAAACAACCCAGCAGCAGACCCAAATTCACACTACAGGGTTCGTGTTGATCAGGGTTAGCTGTGTTGAAGTTTGCATGTGTTCCTCTAATTTTGCACAGACAGAATAAGAATCCAGCAAGCCCAGTTCAGTGTTTTCTTAATGCGATAGCAAACTCATTTGTCTGCTTCAGGTTGGTTCATCCTGTCCTTAGAATAGTTAAAAAGGGCAGTGGTGGTGCCTACCTTTAATCCTAGCTCTCAGGAGGCAGAGGCAGGCAGATCTCTGTGAGTTTGAGATCAGCCTAGCCTACAGAATGAGTTCCAGGACAGCCAAGGCTACACAGAGAAACCCTGTCTCAAAGAAGCAAAGAGAAACCATGTCTTGGAAAAGACAAAACAAAACAAATAAAAAGAAGAGTGTATGTCTGCTGCAGCACCTACAAGCAAGCACTTGCATTAACCTGTTCAATTAACATCAGCTGCTGGGTGAGCAACTTCAGAGTTTGTTACCTTCACGTGATATTTATTTTCCATTTATTCACAGCCCAGTGTGTGTGTTTCTGGTTGGCTGTTCCCTCTGGATAGCTCTCTTGTGTGTGGTGACCTCAAGATCTTGCCATCCTTTGTTGAGATTCTCCATCTTGTGATGGTACTATCTTCGAGAGAGACAGACCTACAAGGAGGGAGGTGAGCAGCCGGAAGGAGTGTGGGAGAGGCTTTATGTGTCAGAGCAGACCACAGTCACAACGTCCCAGCAAGAGTTCCAGGGGATGCATTTTAGGTGAGCACATGGGAAGAACCTGAACCCAGGACAGTAGGTTGTCTCTGATGCTCCATTTTGAAGTTCCTTAAAGGACCAAGAAGAGGTGTTACCAAATTTGTAGGAGCAGACCGTCTACAGTTTTTGTGTCTTTTGGCCTGTGCATGGGTTTGAGCTGGAGTGTAACTTTCGTGGTAATGTACAACTTTGTTTGAAAAGCAAGTGCTTCGGGTTTGTGTGCTGTTACTATATCAGAATGAGTAGCCAAGGATGGGAACTTACAAAGAAAGAGATGTGGGATCATCGTCCTGGCCCATGATCTTAAGGCTGCACCTGGTGATGTTCTTGCTGGTCAGAAACCTGAAGTGGTACAGAGAGAACATGGAGCCATAAAGAACGGAGGGAGTGTGTGTATGGATCCTTGTCTCTGTCTATTTTAATAAAGGAACCATTATCCAAATATAAATTCTCCCTCTAATGACCTTATCTAATTCCTAGTACCTCTGAAAGGCCCCAGCTCTAAATACTACTCAGATTAAATATCCACCCTCTCAATGCCTCACAGTAGTGATTAAATTTCAAGACATGTTACTAAGGGGCATGCGGTCAGGCCGTGTCTGAACCATGGCAGTTACCATCTGTCAGAAGCCACAGCAATATAAGGAAAGACCCTAAAAGCCAAGCAATCCAATTGACGTAGATCAGTTTAGAACAAGGCCTGAAATATAGAGAGAACTACGTTAACCAGGGCTCCACCATTGTGGTTGATCTCTGACAGTTTCTGAAGCTACAGTGGTTTGATTTCCAGAATAGAAATTATTTGTTCCTCTAGGTTCCTTTCTGCCCTCATAGCTGGTTCACAGAAAGCCTGACTGCCACTGCATGCTCTGGGCTCCCTGTCAATCATGTGCCATTAAATATACCACCTTCCTCTGGGTTCCCTCTTTGCTGAGTGAGTCTGAACTCTCCTCAGAGGCTCTGCCATGGTATTGTGTATCTGTCTATATAAATCTAGTAAATATCTTACCCCTAGGGACAAACAGTGTCTCCTCAGACCCCAAACCCAGAACTTTTCAAGCTAAATGAATATATGACTGTGTATTCTTACATCTTACAAGAAGTAAAATTAACCCCTTTATAGGCGTCACCTATGAATTAGAGTGGTGGTTCCTCAACTTCCCTAATGCTGTGATTCCTTAATATAGTTTTCTTATATGGTGGAGGCCCCTAGCCATAAAATTATTTTCATTGCCTCTTCATAACTGTACTGTTTCTACAGTTATGAATCATAATGTAAATGTAAATATCTGTATTTTCTGATCATCTTTGTGGGTTGTGACCCACAGGTTGAGAACTACTTGGAGAGTAGATTTTTTTTTTTTTTTTTTTTTTTTTTTTTTTTTTTGTGGTGGGGTTGGGGAGATACTTCAGAAGATAAAGTCTTGCCACATAACTGTGAGAAATTTTATATCCAGAACTCATGTTTTAAAACATTGAGTGCGTGGTTTACACACGTGCACTTACAATCCCAGCACTGGGAAGCAAGAGACAGGAGGCCCTCTGGGGCTTGCTGGCTAACCTGTTGTAGCCTAATTGTTGAACTCTAGGTTTCTGATGTCTACTTCAGGCTTGTGCACATGCACACATGCATCTATGCATGTGTATGCACATAAATACAAAATAATAAGGGAAAGAATGGCTTTCTAAGAAGACAAATTGAAACTTTAGCCACCCCATCCACCAGTATTCTAGAAGCTTCTTTGTGTCTCATCATAGAAAGGACTCTTCACGGTAGATAATTTATTCAGTAAAATGCTTCTTAAAATATAACAATAATCTTTTAGACATAGCATCCTGCTCAATGAGGATGAAGATAGTTTGGATAGATCCCATGTCAGTAAATTCATAGGTTTGTTTGAATGACTTTCCAAAGCACCTTCAGAATTTCAATTATGGCTTCACAACTTCATTAAGGCTTTGTCATCTTTGTTCCACTGGGAAGTGAGGGCACTTAAGATGACTTAAAAGTAGCCAGATGGCATAGCCAGGAGATGAACCTGGCCTAACCAACAGTCTGACACTATTGCTCTGCAGTGTGGAGATGTATCTGTAGCCAACAGAGAAGATAACAGTGAAAGTTCTGGAAGCTGACTTCACTCTGCTGGATGACTTGCTATCTCATAGACCTCTTTGCTTGCCCAGCGTTGAATGTAGTCCCCACATTGATCTGACACTGGAATATTTTTCCTTTATCTCTGCCCAGGTAAACTCAAGATGTGACTCCATCACCCATGGAGGGAATTTTACAGTGAGATTTCCTCTTTATCCTTCCTTCTTTTGAGAGGCTGTGTGCATGCCATGGATGCTCTAGAATGACTGAGGAGGGTTGACAGTCATACCCCCAGTGTATGGTGTACAGATGACAGCCCCCTGAATCTTCTAGGTGTCTCTGATAAGAGAGATTTTTAGTGTCTCATGGACCACCCTGATGACTTTGAAGTTTCCCATCCCTCAAATATTCAGTAGCCACTTTCTTTGGTAGTAAGCAATACTTGTTATTCTTCCAAAATAGAATAAGTCAAGGCTCAGCATTCAAGTGACAAGGCTTTCTCCTTGATGTTCCGAGTTTCTAATTGGTGTCGTGAAATAAAGAAAGCATTAGGTCGTATAATGGCTATTCTAAAGTAATGGATAAACTTCAGTTACAGACCATATGCAGAACACAGGAACTGTAGAGACTCCAGTCAGACAAGTCTGCATTTGAACTCTAGCTTCAGCTTTTACTGTTGACTGATTCCAGAGGCCTGCTTCATTTTTCATTTTTTATGGATCTCATCTGAAACTTAAACATCATAACACCTAGAATAATGTTGTTTAGGCAAGTCTATAAAATGCCTAAACATTTGGTGCTCATTAATTACGTTGTTTGTTTTATAAGGGTTTATATACTAGCAGAAATAGTATAGTTTTTTTCAGATTGACACGACCTCAGACTTGGAGGACATTGACATAACATGCAAATGAGCTTAGGAGCCCATGAACATGCAAATGAAAGAATTCCATTGCTTTAATTTCATATCACAGATTTTTCAAATATGCACCCTCAAATGATGAGTTGTAATGTCTAGGTTAGTCATCAAGTTCATGTCCTTGACAAAAGACCTGAAATCAGAATCAAATTTAATAAAAAGTAGTAGGTGTTCACTTTGGAGTTTTGTATAAAATCAGGAAGGAAGGATTAAGCCACTGTAGGAGTGACAGGTTTTCATATGTAAACCCTCAAAAAACCAGCTGTAATTGAAATATTTTTTTGAGGTTTCTTAGCATTTTTAAAAGCATGCTATTATAGAATACATTTAAGATATGTTATTTTTTGAAAGAACTTTGTTTGTATTCACTTATCTGTATATGTGCACACCTGTGTGCAAGTGTCTGCCAAGACTAGAAGGTATCAGATCCCCTAGAGTTGTAGTTATAGATTGTCATGAGCCTCCCAACATGGACTCTGGGAACCAAACTCTCGTCCTCTCTGGAAGAACAGCATGTTCTCTTAATGATTCTAATCTCCAGCTCAAAGATGCTATTTCTGTGGTAAGTGCTGTCATTCACCCCTCCCCCACTTTTTTGGAGCCCGTCTTACATAATCTTAGGCTGGCCTGAAACTCACAATGTGGCTAAGAATGCCCTTGAACTTCTGATCCCTTGCTTCTTCTAGTGCTGGAATTACTGGCATGCAACACCAGACCCAGCTCTTTGTCTTTTTTGTTTTGTTTTGTTTTTTCCTTTCCCCGCCTTTGATTTAATAATATTCTGCTACGACAACTTTCTCCAAGTGCAGTTCTGATCTTGCAACTCTTATATTTAATATGTTTTCCTTTCAGGACCCCTTGGTCTTCTAGGACCTAATGCTGGACACTCTAGGCTTGGGATAACATGGCTTTTCTTTTCCTGTCTTCCCTCTGAATTCATTTCACAGTCCGTTTTCCGGTCAAGCTAGATTGCTTGCCATTTTATAGACCCTCTCCTCCTTTTCCAGTTCTGAATGCTGTCCACATGTTGCTTTGGCTTAAAATATTGCTCTCTCATCTCAGCGAAAGGAAATACCTTTGAAGTACGACTCAATTGCTCCTGGCCAGAGAGTTTTCACATAACACCCCATAGGCAGAAGCCAGCCCATAGGTCTCCCATTGTGCCTGGACTTTTGGTTGTGGTGGTCTTTTGGTTTTGGAGTGTTTGACTCACATCTCCCATTCTTCACTTTTCCAAGAAAAGCATCCTGATTTCTCTGCCTTTGCCTCTCCTCCATCGCCTGATGGAGTGTCTTGTGTGAGGCTGGCCCTTCAGCCGACAGCTGTGAGATGGGAAACAACAGCCTCATTCTGGGCAAATGCGTTTTCACATCGTGTGATTAATTTGGTCCCCAAACTCATTTCCTTTCTCAAGTGCAATACAGAAAAGGTGTCACCTCCGCGTGCTAACGTTGTTGCTCAACCTGGGCAGACGTTTGGAAACCCACACTGCAGTGTGATTTAGAGACGGGAATGCCCCTGGGAGTCTGTCTGCAGCAGCAGGTAATTTAAGTCCCACCTCTGCCTGCTGCAGGCTGTTGAAGTGTCAGGGTTTTAAGGAGACCCTGATTGAGTCTAAACTATGGACTGCATCTCTGTTGCTACCCAGAGACCAAGTCTGGTTTGAAATAACCTGTAGGGCTGAGACCTGCCTTGTATGTGGAGGTTACGAAGCCAAGACAGGACCGTATACTTAGACATCAGAGACAGGGGTTAGGAAGGGTTAAAATAGCCCAGTGTTCCACACTCCTTTGCCCATCTGCTTTTAAAACAGGAAGAAAGTGTGGCTTCCATGGGAATGAAATGACTGAGAAGGTCAAGTTGCAGGAGAGAGGCTAAAACCGGTCCGTCTACCGTAATGAGGTCTGACTGCAAGGCCGTGAGGAAAACAGTACCCCAGTTCTTCAACATTCATCTTCAGTTTTATTGTGCTGACCCTGGCTTGCTTCCAAAAATCAATCCTGCAAACCCTGGAAAGTGAAATGGCCAAAAGCTGGACATTCTGCAAAGGTGTTTTTCATTGTTTGCCTTCTGAGGACCAACGAGCCTGAAAGTGCTCCTGGGCAGCCTGATTGAAAGCACCCGATCGATTGACCAGTGAACTGACTCCGTGATCCATGTGTATATCAAGAAATATGCGATGACACACATGTGCACATACGCGTACTAGTTACAAATGAGTCACATTGAAGTTGAGATTAAGAATGAATGGAACAAATATTTGGTATTAGGAGAAACTGTATTGGTGTCTGAAATTGACTTTGAAATGCACTAGATTTCCTGATGATAGATGGAGAGACAGACTGTTAAACAGATATGTGATAAATCAAGTATAATAAAATATTAATGTAGAGGCCTAGTGGTAAATACACACACACACACACACACACATATATATATATGTATATATATATCATATACATATCAATACACATACATATACATATACACATCATATACATATCACATACATATACATCATATACATGTATATATCCATCATATACACACACACACACACACACACATATATATATGTATATATATATAGCTTCCTCTAAAATTCTTTCACTTTTCTTTATGTTTGAATATTTTCATGATAAATTGATGGAAAAGATGACGTACATATTAAGAAAAAAACCAAGGATACATTTTATACCCATAAAAGTGAGGGGTTGGCTCTGCACACCACATGAGTGGGGTTTCTCCTTTGTGGATGTGTGGGTATATTCCTATGTATGTCTTCAAGTGAATGTGTACATGTGGCATGTCTTCCTCAATTGCTCTCCAACCTTATTTTTTTTGAGACAGGGTCTCTCAGTGAACCTGGAGCTAACTGATTTGGCTAGACTGGTTGGCCACCAAGAACTAGGAACCTTCCTGCCTCTGCTTCTCTGGTGCTGTGATTACAGGAATGTGCCACCAGGTCTGGCTTCTTGCATGAGTGCTGGAGATCAAAGCTCAGGTCCTCAGGATTTTACAGCAAGCACTTTACCCACTAACTCATCTCTCAGCCTCAGGTTTTCTACTTTTGTCCTGTGCCCCCATTCCTCGCCAGAATGCCCTCAGCTCTTCTCTGCCCTGCCCTGTGCTCTATAGGGCTATACTTGAGGAGAGGGGAAGAGAGCCTGGTGGAATTCCTCCCATTTCCTCACTGATTTTTAGCTGCTCCACTGGCAGTAACTGGGTTTCCCTAACACTCAGAGCTCCTGAAGCTGCATGACCCTGCCCCAGTGGGCTCCAGAAACAGCCTTTTCTGTATTTGTGTGTCTAGCCCTGTGGGTACTGATGGCATTGTACTGGTCTCTGGGTGCACAGGCATTCTAGAGCTCCTTAAAGCTGCTCATGCCTCTATATGTAGTCTCTTAATTAAAAGTGTTTTAAATATTAAGTAAATTCTTCTTCCTGCCGGGACCTTGATGGATACCTTTGGTCCTTCTGTTTTGTAATAAATGCCTTCTTTCTGCTCTGCTCCTCCCAGGGCATACCCACAAGGTTCTGATTTGTGTGTAGCTTGCATTTACAACTCTCCCAGGAGCAGGTCTGATTCAGCTGGAGGCTGGCTGCCTTAAATCTATGCAGTAACTTTCAGCTAAATGGAAACTCATCTTTGGAGATTGAGCTTGTCTGCTGGGTGAGGATCTGATGGCCATCTGGACAAGAGCTGAGTGTGACACACCTGTGACTGTGATGGGCTAAGAACTAATGACAGACTCTCCATAGAAATTCTACCAGTGCCAGAGATCTCTGTACACATTGAGTCTACAGGATTCAATATGTATCTTACAATTAAACATTGGTTAAAAGGGTAGATCTTTGTTTGTTTATTTGTTTTCTTTTGTGAGTTTTTTTATTATTGGATACTTTACTTATCTACATTTTAGATGTTATCCCTTTTTATTGTTTTTGAAAATGCATATTTCACGACAGAATGACCTAAGACAGGCTCAGTCTTGTTTATGAGATGAAAAAGGGGGAGAGGTGAAGAGCTTTTGGGGCTGCTTGCCAAGAATCTGACATGGGCCAATGACAAGGAAGCAGGCTTCAGGCAGGAATCTGACATTAGGCTAGAACAAAGAAGTAATTTCAGGCAGGAATCTAAATTTTAGGCTAGAACAAGGAAGTAGGCTTCAGACATGAAAATGACTTTGGGCTAGGACAGGGAAGTTGGCTCAGATATTTTGGTCATCCAGATAAGCCCTTAGAAACAGTGATCACGGGAGTGTTCTGAGAATTTTGTTTATTGCCTTGCTTGTTCTTGACTATTTGTGTTTATTGTCTTGTTATTTGTCCTTGACTATTTGCATGTATTGTATTGCTAGTTCCTCAACCTAGAACTGACCTTAATACTTGCATGTAATTAAAATGGCATAAAGCAAAAAGGAGGAGAGGGGATGTGATAGAGGGTTTCTAGGGAGGGGAAATGAGAAAGGGGGATAAAAAAGGATAAATAAAATAAAATTTTAAAAAATAGGTATTCTGATTTAAAAGGGGGGAGGTAGATCTTGTGTTAAGCATTCTTACCATGATAAAATAAAAGCAAAACATTTAAAAGATTGCTCTTGTCACACATACTATGCTAAGTTGTGATGAATGTAAAATTAAATCGAAAGATAGACTGAGTATTTCATCCAATATTACCAGATTAAATGACAAGTTTGAATTTGAATTTCAGGCAGACCACACATCTACTGAGTCAAATAAAATAATTTTTAGTGTAGATGTTCCCAAATATTCAATGTGGCATACTTACACTAAAAATAGTTATTGTTTATCCAATGCCAAAATTTAACTTGACATTCTGTTTCTGTTCGCTAAATATGGCACTGTATCTATGGAGTGGTCACAGCAGTGTGTCACATTGGTCTGTCTTAGTCTCGGTGCCTCTGGGGCCTGATGGTAGTATCTGTCTTTAATAGATGTGGAAGAGGAAGGAGTCTGAGTTTAGCATCTAGAACAGTGGTTCTCAACCTGTGGTCTTGATCCCGTGAGGGTCACATATCGGGTACTTACACTGTGATTTGTTACAGTAGCAACATTACAGTTACAAAGTCGTAACAAAATAATTTTATGGTTGGAGATCACCACAGCATGAGGAACTGGGTGGCAATATTAGTAGGATTGAGAACAACCATTCTAGAATACAACGTAGGGGAACTTAAATGTAAGCTCCATCACTTACCAACTATGAGAAATGGGACAGGAATCTAACTTCCAGGGACATTCTCCCAGAAATAGGGAGTTAACTATTTAAAAAAAAAAATAGGGATTTTTCTGTGAAGAGGGATCAGAAATGTGTTATGTCCAAATACATTACCTGCTTGGAAAGGTAATATCACTCATTGTTGTTTTTTGTCCAGTGAAAACAGCTGGAATGTTTTCAAAGAACCCAGAGGTGTCCAGCCACATGTGGATTGAAGGGAAGATAATTAAAGTTTCCAAACCAGTCTCTCATGGCTCTAGTGACTTTGACTGAGGGGAAGGGAGTAGCAAACTTGTATTTTTCCCCCTGATTCTTACTAGATTAAGCTTTTTGTGTGTATTAAAAATTCTGTTCTGACACTTTGGCCATAGTGTTATAGAATTAATAGAATTGAACATTCTTGTTAGCCAAACTGAAGAGGAATGTATTAGCCCATACCCATTGTCTTTAGTAGATGAAGCAGAAACTGGTCTTCAGATGAAGAGTTGAGAGAGAACAGCTTGTCTGAAAGTCTACAAAGAGGATAAACAAGAAGAACAAGAACGGGGAGGGAGTGGAAATCTCTTATCGAGTGAATGGGACAACTGAGTTTAAGTTCACAGGAGAAAATTATACATAACCCAGTTATGATACCCAGGAGGCAGGAAGCTGGAATATTCAGACCCGTCCTGCCAGACTTGGAAGGAGGGCTGCTGGAACAGGGGCACTAATCCCTCAGTCTGTCCTTTCTGTTTAGCTTATGTGTAGAGCAGGTCTCTGTGTCTTTTGAGAAAACCCTCAGGCAGAAGCTGCAGATCCTGGTAGCTGGAAATGGATCAAGCAACTCTAAAGTGATGAACATGAAGGCTTCCGTCTACTGCAACAGTTCTGCCATGCCGCTAACTGACCGATTCTTTTTGGAAAGGCAGGGCTGAATGCCCTTTGCCATTTTAATCAAAAATCACCTTTCGTCTCTTGAATCACATGAAAGCTTTCTCTATTGTACTTCCTCTTACCTGTGGTTTTACATCCACAGCTCCAACCAGCACAGTCTGCCTCAGTCCAACAATAGTAAATGTTCAGGTGTGAACAGTCTGATATGTTTTAAAGCGGCTTGCTGCTCAGGAAATGAATCATCCCGTTTAGTGTTTCCATGCCCTGTATGTTACCTACCCATTAGCTATTCAATAGCTATTCTCATATGATTAGATCAGCTATCTCAGGACCACAGCTCTTGAGTTCAAGCAACCCTTATATTGCTTAATAATGTCTCCCAAGTGCAGAATTTTTTATGATGGAAGCTTTTATCCAGCACATTATTAAAAATTATTCCATTTTGTTATTAGTTACTATTATTAGCCTTATATAATCCCTAATTTATAAATTATATGTGTGTGTGTCTGTGTGTACGTGCATGTGCGCTTGCGTGCATGTGATGTGTGTATGGCGGGGGACAAAACAGATTACATATTTTAAAATGTCTAGTGTTAGGCATCCACTGTGAGAGTCTTTAGTATTGGAAACTCAAAATTCTGAATTCTGAGTCCTAGCTTTCTCCATGATTTTCAGGAGAGATATCTGTATCATAGTATGAGACAGCTATTTTATGAAATCACCAGTTCACTAGGCAAACTACTGGGGTTTTAGATCTGAGGATTAACATTGACATTCATGAAACAAATAAACCAAAACATTTTATTCATTTGTTCTGAGGTCAGTAGATTGCAGTTTTCATTGCAAAAGCCATGTTTTGTTGAGAAGCTGGTTCATAGATCACTGATTGTTATAATGGGAAAGAAGTCACCTTTGCACACCTTCACACAACAATAACAACTAATGTCTATACAGTGGCTTGGTGTGTGCCTGACAATGGAAGTGACGGTAAAACTTCATAAAGCTGGGATTATAGGACCACTGGATTTTAGCAGGAAGTTTAGGGTGACTGTGTTATATAACAGATGAGTCATTTTCCTAAGGTCATCATGGGTAGACTGTGTTCTAGGACCCCAGTTGTCTGCCTCCTTCTCTGTTGCTCTGTCTACTGCTAGATCTACCCATATGACTTTGCAATGGAGAATGAATTTGCAGCCTCTACTTCTATTGACTTGTTCTACACTTTAGAATGCAGAGGTAACAAACCATCAACCTGGGCTCCTTCAATAGCTTCACACCTGGCTAAATAGCCTATGTCAAAATTGTTCCTGCTTCCAGTTCCATCAGACTGCCTTCATGGCCACCTATGGTAAACTCTAAACTATAGATTTCTGAAAAACACAAGCTTCTAAGCCTCAGAGGCCTACAGTTGGAGAGGCAGGTGTGTCAGGGTCATATGCAAATCTGTATAGTATACTTTGAAATAAGGCACCTATGAAGGGGACAGTTGTGTCATAGGACTGTGGCAGTGGCTTAGTTAATCACTTGGCTTGCTTCTCATTGTTGTGGATAACCTTGAGAAGCAATTAATTCACTATGACAAGGTTTCAGAAATGTTTTTTTTAAAAACACAATTGCAGTCATCCCTCTCAGGGCACCACCTTGTATAAGTCTTTTAGAACCAAGGTTAGCAACATTCTTGGTAAAGGGCCAGGCAATAAATGTTTTATTGGTTAAGATTTCTGTCTATTGGATCTATGATCCAGCTACTCATCTCTGACAATTGTAGACCAGAAACAGCTATAGGTCACATGTGAATAGCTGTGTGTTACTGCTGCTTTAACAAAACGTTATTTACAAAGGGGAGGCAAGGGCCAGATCTGTCAGCCTATGAGCTGTAGACCCATGCTGTAGAATGCTGGGAGCCTTTCAGCCCTGAGTGCTCAAGTGGAGGTTTAGAAGAAGGCCTGTCACCTTGGTTTGCTCTTTTTAACAGTCTGTTCATCTGTCAGTAATCTAATTAACATCTTCTTTTCCTACTGAAAGACTCATTTCCTGACAAATATTTAATTTAGCTCTCAAATGTCAACAAAGACTTAAGCTGTTACGCTGCCTAATGTAAATGCTAGACATGAGAGCAAGTTCAGGAGAGTTAGTCTTGGATAACTGTGGAGGGTCTTACCCTAAATACAAATAATCTTAAGAAATTTAAGACTTCCACTCATCAAAGGAAGGAAGGGAGGGAGGGAGAGTGAGAGGGAGGAAGGAAGGAAGGAAGAGAAAAGGGATACTGTTTAACAGAGCTTCTAGGAAATAAATGACCATATCCAAAATGCACAAAGATAGGCTTATAAGCCTAATCTATATCCTAGAGTCCCTAGTTTTAAGTTTCTATTTTTTTTTAAAAATAGATTTATGTACTTTATGTAAGTGTTTGTATACACTACTTGCATCCTGGTGCCCATGAAGGTAGGAAGAGGGCAACAGTTGCCCTGAAACTGGAGTTACAGATGGTTGTAAACTATCACGTGGGTGCTGAGACTCAAACCTGGGTCCTCTGCAAGAGCAACAAGTATTCTAAATTACTGAACTCTCTCCAGCTCATATTTTTATGTTTTAAAAGAATAAAGATAACTCCATTACAAAGAAAAAAATCGGACTTAATTGTTCTCAAGAGCAATTATTTTCATATAATTAAAACAGAAGCTCTCATCCAGTCCAATTTTCATCGGCTAGTTAATTGAAAAAAAAAAAAGGATGGTTTTTATATAGATCTAATTACATTTTATTTTCAGTTAAACGTGGGAATGGGAGATCTGTTTGGTGAGATCTGGGATGTAGAGCAAAGTTTCCTTTTTTTTTTTTTTCTTTTTTTTTTTTTTTTTTTTGTTTGTTTGTTTTAAGTTAGAGCCCACCAGTTTGTTCATCCTTCAGATGTCAACTGTAGCCATATCTCAGTATCCAAGTCCAGGGCCCTTGTAGAAGAATTATGGCAATTGTTCTAATTTAGGGATCACCTTCATGAACTTACTCTAAAGCCGTCGTCTTAGCTTGTACAGAAACAAGTTTGGGCATTTTGTTTTATTTCTGATAATACTTGTATTTCATCTGCTTACAAAAAAAAAAAAATAAAAAGAGGTCATGTGATTTCAACCAGGGCAGCCAGGAGTAACTGCTCCTGGACTAACACATGACTGGTGGTGAGACAGGAAGAGGCTGAAGCATAAGGAACGAGAACTGGGGTATTCTAGCCAGGCAGGGTCTCCAGAGGACATTGTCCCAGGTTGGTATTAGGATTAGTATGCTTGACATAGGAGCAGATGCTGCTTGTTTTTATTTGGAGAATAGCTTACTGTCAGTGTCTTAGTTAGGCCTCCTATTGCTGTGAAGCGACACAATGACCATGACAACTCTTATAAAGAAAATCATTTGACGGGGGATGGCTTACCATTAAAAGGTTTAGTCCACTGTCATCATGATGGGAAGCATGGTAGCGTACAGACAGACATGGTGCTGGAGAAGGAGCTGAGAATTCTGCATCAGATCAGTAGGTAGAAAGATGTCTCTAATGAGACACTAAGCCTTGGCTTGAGCATCTGAAACCTCAAAGCCTATCCTGGAGTGAACATACTTCTACTACCAGGCCACACCTCCTAAGAATGTCACTCCCTGTGGACTAAGCATTCAAACATACAAGTCTATGAGGAGCCATTCCTATTCAAACCACCAGACTCAGGGAGACTTCTTTTATCCCCAGTGGTATTAAAAAGCTGTGTGGCTTTGCTTTGATCTGCTAAAAATCAATTTTCCTTCTCTTGTTAACATTCATGCTTTACTCAGGTTCTCTGTAGACAAGCTTCTGCCAAACTCTAATAAAACTGTTGACTGTTTTTCTGTGGTAGAGTTTCAATCAATGAAACCCTTCTACAGAGGGTAAACCTCCAGCCACTCCTAAAACTTGCATTTTCTGTAACGAAACACACATGTACCAATTAGAGGAATCAGTAAACTTAAGATTTTTATATAAAAAAAGCAAACATTTAGGCAGTTTTATTACATACAGAACATGTTTCCCCAGGCTTGATTTAATACTGCTTTTGTTCCTCTTAACATCAGTTTGAAGCAGATATTATCTCGTGACCACCCTGAAGTGACTAAGACAGAGATAGGTGAAGTAATGAAGCCAAGGCTTGAGCCCAGGCAGGCTGTGCTAGCACCTTTCTTCTAAGCCCTGTCTCCTTTCTGCTTCCCCAGGACTTCAGGTGCATTACATGGGAAGGGTTGAGACATCACCTACAGGAGTACTTTGATATTCTTTTACTCAATGAGCACAAATGGCAGGTTCTCAGCAAAGCATATTAGAAAATATCAGTCTTTGAGAGGCAATGTGAGCTCAACCTCCTAAGCTACCAAACATATTCTATCTGAAGGAATGCTTGTCTTGGTGGCTAGGATAGAATTTCACTGTGGAATGAGGATAGGTTACTGCTCACTGATCATTTGAAATCCTCCACATGTCATCCCCAGACTCCAGCATACCTACCTTGCAATGACAGCTGGTGGTTGGAAAGCACCCTCACTGGATTGAATTGTAGTACATTGCTACTAGTAACATCCTATTGCACTTCACACAATTAACAGACAAGTTGTGTGCAGCCTGTAGAGAGACTCTGTGCCAATGAAACAAAGACCAGTGTACATGTGCTCAGACAATGATGTCCAATCTGAAGCGGCTGAAGATTTGAACAGAGCAGATCTGGAAGAGCCTACCACAGGGGTCTGGCCAGGCTCTTGGCCAGGGACTTGATGGTCATATTCAATGGTATTCAAGAGTTTTAGAGAAGATATTTTTTATAGGGCAATTTCTGTAACATCAGATATTGGTGCATTATGATACTGATGATAGTGTACATTTGTAAAATACTTCAGAGTTTAAAAACCTCTTATCTACCTACCCTGTCACGATTGCTACTTGTATGTATCATAATAATAGACTTAGATTAAGGCCTCCTTTTTGAATCATGTATCTTGAATTTCTGACCTTGGTAAAGTTCCTCCATCTTTCTGAGCCTCAGTCTTCTTTTTCACTTATAAACTGGGATAAACCATTTATCTTCTGGAGCTCTATGAGTTTTTATGTACCATCTGTGTTGTGTATGAATAGAATTTGACTTGCAGTAGATGGAATGCAAATCTCCTTTACTATTTTACATGCAGAAAGCCTGAGAGGCATGGTAGAACTAGACCCTACATCTCCTGACTCTTTGACTAGTATTCTTGTCTCTCATTACCAGGAGGTATGAATGCTTTATTTAATGACTGATGGGACAGTGGTGCCATCCAGTTGTAATGGAGAAGGAAATGGGTGTCTGTTCTGAGAAGATGAGAAAGTGAGTATCATTCAGGCCCTGAGTGTGAGCGATGGTACATCAATATGATTTTTATTAATGGCTCATTCAAGTCTTCATACTCACTGATTTGTCCAGTGGTTGTTTACTTAGCAAGCAGCGTATACCAGGCATTGTGCTTACTGATGGGAATAACGTGAATAAGGTATGCAATGATTTCTCTAAAACTCATTAGCACTTCAGAAAACTCCAAAGATATAGCGGTTCCTATTTGAAACAGAAATTACTTATTTTGTAATTTAACTCTATTAGATTTAAATCATCTGATTACAGATTATAGAGCTAATTATAAAGCTGAAAGGTACATTATGAACTGCTTTTCAGTCTAATTTCTCATTATAGATCTTTATTAATGTAGTTTTGTATAAATGAAAATTCACCGCCCAGGTTAGATGGTCTACAGATTTCACAAGACTGTGAAAGATAAAGGGGCTTAAACACATGGAGAGGCTGTTTTATTATGCCATACAATTTTCCTGACATCATCTAGCACTTTCAATATAATTAGTAAAATAGCTGTAACTTTGGTCAGTTTCAAAAATGGAAAATGAAAAAAGCCTCACACTGATGTGTAAGAAAAGATCTCCACTTTGGTATAATTTATGGAACCAAAGTTCCATTCTCCTCTTCTGGTCAGGGAGAAAACCCTCATTTTCCAATTGTACTTTACCTAGGGAAGCCGAGCTTTCTAATACCACACAGCCTGGTTGAATAGCTCTCATCTGAGGGCTGAGAGTGAGGTTTGAATTCTAGAAGCCATGGTTCCAAAGTCAAGAAGATACAAGAGAAGACTTTTGAGTTTCACAATGAAGCTCAGGGAAAGTGTTAATTTTCTTATGGCAAAACCCTCTCAGACCGTAACAAAGCAAAAGATGGTGGAAAACATTTGCTTTCCTCTCCGACAACGTACACAATTAAACTCTCTAAACAATACTAAATTGACCAAATTGTTGAACTCGGCTCTGCTTAGACCTTTGTCTTCCACACAGCTTCTGTGTTCTTCAGGTAGGGGGTCCTGTCCCTATCATAGTTAGCTTTCTATTTCTGTGATAAACACCACTACCATAAGCAACTTGGGGAAGCAAAGGGTAAGTTCATCTTACAGCTCTCATCTAAAGGGAAGGCAGGACAGAAACTCAAAACAGGAAGCTGAAGGCAGGAGCTGAAGTAGAGGCCATGGAGGAATGATATTTACTAGTTGGCTTGCCAAGCCTCACTTACCACGGGTGCTCACCATCGACTTCCTTGGCATGTTTTCTCTTTATACTTCTCAGGATCATCTGCCTAGGCAATCTTACAGGGCCATTTTCTCAATGGATGTTTCCTCTTTTGGATAACTAGATTGTATAAAGTTCACAAAATGCTAACTGGGTGGGTCCACGAAAAGCCTTCCTAGTCAATTGTGCTTGTGTAGAACTTGCCCTACACTGTCTTTCTAGGGAAAAGTAGTGGTTTTGGTGGAACAGGGAAGATTAGCTAAGATTTATTGCATAGCCATAACTTACTGGTAGAAATATGTATAATTGTTATTAAGATGAAGTTATAATTTCTTAAATGGTACAAAATTTACTTTGATTTCAAATTTAAGGTTTTTATTGGTACGAGCTTCTTATAAATATAAAAGTGAGATGAATATTGTTACTATCATAGGCATTGCACCTGTATAACACATTTAGGAATACAAGGCTTAGACCCAGTCCTTCTTTAACTTTTTTAACTGATTAGAGATGGTTAGACTGTGAGTTAAGGGCCTATAGCAAATTCATGGCTTTGAGTTTATTGTTAGGGTGTTTTCTATATTTTATTTAGAAATAGCTGAGAGGAGTTAACAGACAACAGCCCAGATAGCCTTACATAAATAGTTGGTTTTCAAAACATCAGAAATCCACAGAAATGACATTACAAACATTTCTGCGTCATTTCTATATTAATGTTCATTTTGATTAGAGACCTGTCTGCTTCTGACAGCTTTCTATCTTGGATTCCAAGAAGAAATTGAGCATCTTTGGAGTTATTCCAATTGTGGTGAGACAGCCACTAGGCAAGAATTGCCTCTTTCCATCTACAGACAAAATACTGTCCAGAAAAGGACACACTTGCAAAATAGTCGACTGATTATATCTGCCAAGACAGAGTAATCAGCCCTTAATAATTCTGTATCACTAGGTCTGTCAGATGATCCTGGGCCAGAAGGCTGAAGATCAGATGCTCCAACATTCTGTAGTATAGGGACTGTCCAGGTGTCCATCAGTCTCTACAAATTGGCTATGTTTTAGAAGCTATGCTTTGTGCTTCCCATAATCTCAGTTAACTCAGTCATTCTGGATTTCTGATGGGGTTGAAAACTTATAGTCTCATAGCCAATCCTTGCTATTTACTTTGAGAGAAAACATTTGAGAGGATGGTTTTCAGCTGACATTCATTCTAAAGCCAATAAAAAAAAAAAAAAAAAAAAAAAAGCCAGGTTCAGAACTAAGTCTTTTATTTAGGAGAGATGACAGAGGTTCTGCTTAGTCAACAAAATGATGGACTGGGTATTAGGTCTATCTTGCACCTTACTGACATAAATTAGTATAGTTATGCTCTAACTGTATTTTGAGAGAAAAGCTTTATTTTAACAGGAAGGGTGATATGTAGGAGGAGCTAAGGTGGGAGGAGTACGGAGTGGAGGAGTAAGGAGAGGAGGAGGAGGAGAGGAGGAGCTAGGTGATGAGAGAGAAAGAGAGAGGGGGTCCAGACATGGAGGTGGATATTCATATGTCTCTGCCAGTCAAAGATAGTTGATATATCTAGGTTGGGTATTAGGTTACACTTCTGATTGATATTGAGCATTACCAAACTTATAAAGCCTTTGGTTGACATTTTAAAAAATGTATAAAAGCAAAAAGGAGAAGGGGGTATGGAATAGGGGTTTTCTAGGGAGGGGAAATGGGTAAAGGGGATGGCATCTGAAATGTAAATAAAATATCCAATAAAAAAAAAAAAAAAAAAAAAAGAACTTGCCCTACTCTCTTTTCCTGGGCAGGGAAGCATTTGTAGATCTTTGTGGATTTGAACTTAAACCCATTATATGCATGGCCCATGTTTTCTTTATAACACCATATAAAAATGGTAGAGGATGTCTGGTAAATGTGACTGTAAATGTGTATATACGTATGTGTACATTCTGTTGCTCTCAGTACCTGTTAGGGGTTGCTACCCAAGGTCATACTGCAGCCTGGGTTTGAGGATAAGACAATTCTCTGTTCTGTGCCTCCTGCACCACCATTAGCTCTTTGGTCAGCTGGCTTTCTGTCACCTGTGCTGTCCCTTGCAGTTTCCACTCCTGAGTAGGGACAGGAGGAGAAGCTGCCCACCAAGGAGGACAGCAGTCCCCAGAGTATGGCTGGTCCCCTTTCCACATGCTGTAGCTGAAACCGTATGCCACTGTTCCTGCCAGAAATATAAGTAGAAAGATGGTTTGCTCAATGCACATTTCACAACGAGACAAATACAATTCAATAATCTTCAGGCACATTGCCCAGGAACCTGACACTTTACCCTGTCTTCTAAGGATCATTGATAATCAAGAGGTGATAATAGCCATTGGCCTTGCTTGGCTAGATCTGGAGATAGAAGGTGACTCTTGGATGGATGCTCTCAACTGATGTTCAGAGTTGCCACTCTCATTAATCTAGAAAAATTGGGGTAGACTGTAGCCGCCCGCCGCCACAAGTCAACTGGATTCACCTGAAAGGGGGGCTGGGAATGAAAGGGGAAGGAGGGCGAGAAGAGATGAGGCCAAGACAAAGTTCTCTGATCAAGGCCCCAAGCTTTAATGTTCAGCTCTCAATTTAAAGGGGAAGACCCAACCCACAACCCCTCCTGGTTTCAGATGGGTGGGATAATCCATAGTCTGTTCCAGGTCACGGCCGGAGATGTCTCAAGGCAAGCCCAGGGGCAGTTCTGCTGTGTTCCGGGCAGCCAAGGTGGGTAACTCCACCTAGATCCCGTCACTTGACCTTGCTGTGGCAACCAAGGTCTCTCAGTCCTGCTCATGGGGGGGGAGAGTACAGTAGACTAAAGAAAAAAATCCCATGGGGGCGGTTTGCTCTTTGAAAGTCATGGTCTTATATCAGAGGAGTTTTTTTTCAAATTTCTGTCACGCACTGAAGTCCTACAAGAAGCAACAGTAGGACAGATGGCTCCGGTCTGATCTATGGATCTCTGAGTTTTGCATGCCACAAGGTCTTCTTTCTAGACAGGATCTCACTATATCTTCTTGGCTGGCCTGGAATACATTGTGTAGACCAGGCTGGTCTCTAATTCATAGAGATCTGCCTGTCCCTGCTTCCCAACTGAGTGCTAGGATTAAAAGTGTACACCATCACACCTGGTTGTTACCAAGTTTTCTGAACCAATCTCTTATTATTGTTATGATTCTGGCCAGGCAGTGATGGCACACCTTTAATCCTAGCACTCTTGAGGCAAAAGCAGGTGAATCTCTGAGTTCAAGGCTAGCCTAGTCTACAGAGTGAGTTCTAGAACAGCCAGAGCTACACAAGAAAACAAAAAAGAACAAGCAAACAGAAAAAAAAAATCTGGACACAGATTGTGATTCATTCTAAATCAAGATAAGTGGCCCTTCTCTTCTCCTCCTCTTGAGAGTAGAAAGAGACCACATTCTCAGTTGAATCCTTTCTTTAAAAATTTTTATCAAATTACTTGCCTCAACAATTTCATGCACAGTCAGTTTGTAAGTTAATTATGTACTGGCTTTAACAATGCCTTTTCTTTTATCTGTTTGAAATGACTTGCTGTTGGATTTCATTGAGTGTTCCTTTGTTCTTACATGGCTAATTTCGGGTTTGTTTGAAGAATGGCTTTGTTGAGTTTTCTATGTTTGTTGCCACTGCTTAAGTCTAACGTCTGGAAGGAAAATATTGAACAACAGCTGCACAGTTGTGGGTCTCTTGCAAGCACAAGCAACCTCAAAGTTTCCTTTCATCTTATAAGTGCTGAGATTCTCCCCATTTGTAAGGCATACAGATGCCCCTATTTGCTGCCATGTGCACACTGGGCACCGAGAGTTGGTGAATTGATGATTATTACCATACTAAAATCATACAGAGGTAGCAGACTTATTACATAATTGCCACACATGCATGTGTAGACCATTTAGCTACACCATGCAAAGGCAAATGTTCTTGTACATATATGTATGTTTAGGCGGATTGGTTGGGACTGAGATGGGGGAAGGTAGGCTTAATCAAAGAACTTTCTGAAGGCATCAGATTCTGTTTCAACTTTAATATGATGCACTTAAGGAGTTAATCGTTACTGTAATTCTGTGGATGCCATATTAAAAACAGATAGAATAAAGGAAGTCATGCTTTCTGTGTCTTACTATGGAGCCCACGGCATGGCTGCCCTTCTCTCTCTGTCTTCCTATGGAGAAGCAGTATGACTGCCCTTCTCTCTGTGTCTTACTATGGTGCACACAGTATGACTGCCCTTCTTTCTGTGTCTCACTATGGAGCCCACAGTATGGCTGTCCTTCTTTCTCTTTCTGTCTCCGTATGGAGACACAGCATGGCTGCCCTTCTCTCTGTGTTTTACTATGGAGCTCACAGTATGTCTGCCTTTCTCTGTGTGTCTCACTATGGTGCACACAGTATGACTGCCCTTCCGTGTCTCACTATGGCACACGCAGTATGGTTGCTCTTCTTTTTATGTCAAACACACAGTACAGCTGTTTTTCCTCTCTCTTGTCTCCCTAGTGAGCACATAGTATGACTACCCTTCTCTCTGTCTCCCTAATAAGCACGCAGCATGGCTACCTTTCTCTGTGAGTCTGTCTCCCGATGGAGCGGCCCTTTGTAGAGCAGCACACTGGGAATCACCTTTCCTGTTTCCTGTTTGTTAATTTTCAGGTTGAAGGCTTTCAATTCTGTTTCTGAGCCTCAACCTCCATGTTTTTCATTTCTACTTGGAAGAGTTTGAATAGCTCCTGACTAAGAGCTTGACTAATTTTTAGTCTAATGGAGTCTCTTTATTTTTAACTCTTATTTCATCTGATGTTCAGAATCACAAAGATCTTTTGTTTCCTAATCTGGGGTGTATGAGAGTTATCTTCAATTGTGAAAATCACGGGGTTTGAATCAGGAGAGTTGCGTATGAGCTCTGAATGGCCTGACTTTAGACACATCTGTCTACGTTCTGAACTTCAATAACAATGAGAATACCATCATCCCACAGAATTGCAGTAAAGATTAAATTCAGTCACATGTGTCAAAACTGAAGATGTCTTTAAACGCTGGTCACTTCTCTCATCCCGCTGGTACCATGTTGGCTGTCAGAAGCTCCTCCTGTCAGTCTCCTTTCATTTCCGAAATACTTTAGTGAGAATGACTTCTCCACACAGGAAACAAGTACAAACATATTTTTCCCTTAGTAGTTGTCCTTTACCAGCTTCCAAAAGCATGTTCAAATGTAGTTCTTCAGATACAAGGTAGAGCTGTTAGTTTTATTGAATTTATTTCCTAAGCCCAGAGATTATATAAGAATTGCATAAAAAGCCAATATTACTTTTGAAATTTTTTTGATGTCTCAAGAATATAATCTAGATGTTCGATGTCCCACATGTGATTCCATTTAGGGAGCCATTTTAACCCTGTAGTTCTTCAGCATGAAAGAAAAGTTGGTCCTAACACTGGGAGATACTTGTGGGAGTTGAGACCATTGAGGAGCAGTGGGTCCAGGGCTTTCGTGTCACACTCACTCAGGGTGTTTGCTCACTCTGCAACTTTCATATTGATCTTTCTTTCTTTTAAAGGTTTACACAATCAGCCAACTGCTGCCCCATAGCAAAGCATGCCAAACTCAACGACCTAAGAGAGCCGTCATTCCTTCTCATTCATGTTCCATTAGGTTGGTTGGGGCCAGGCTGGACTAGGCTAAATTCCTTCTGGGATTGACCTCTTGTAACAGTTTATGCACAGATCTATTTTACATTCTAGGACCCAGGATCAATGAATAGCAGCACAGGAGGCAAGCTAATGTGTGAGAGAATATTTCAAACACCTTACCATATCACATTCACTAATATCAAGTACTACAGCCAAATGTAAACACAAGAAGTGACTGTCTGTCTATCATCTATCTATCTATCATCTATCTATCTATTATCTATCTATCTATCTATCTATCTATCTATCTATCTATCTATCTATCTATCTCTTACCATGATGCCAAACAAATTATATAGACAAACCAAGCATCAGTGTTGAAGATAGGAGGAATAAAACTTTTAAATAAATAATTTCTTCTACTACCGTTGCCAAGTGCATGCAAATGAGGTTCTTTGAGAGCAAACCAGTTCTTCAGTGAACAGCCTTGGTAAGGGAATGTAAAAGATGATTCTAATAAACAGTGCTGCCCTATGGGATAGTTATAGTGTGAAGAGAGGTAAGAAGGGCCATAGGTTTCACAGGCTTGTCTCAGTTCTACCCATAATTCCTCTCCCTTGCAAGGAATGTAGAGTTCCTCAACAGGAAGCAATTCCTGCCCACATTTTCCCCATGTGAGTGGGGAAAGCCCTGGAATGTGATTTTAGTGTTTAAAGAGAGTGGCATTATTAGAAGGTGTGGCCCTGTTGGAGTAGGTGTGTCACTGTGATTTTAAGACCCTCATCCTAGCTGCCTGGAAGCCAGAATTCTGCTAGCACCCTTCAGATAAAGATGTAGAACTTTCACCTCCTCCTGCACCATGCCTGCCTGGATACTGTCATGTTCCTGCCTTGATAATGGACTGAACCTCTGAACCTGTAAGCCAACTCCAATTAAATGTTTTTTTTAAGAGTTGCCTTGGTCATGGTGTCTGTTCACAGCAGTAAAACTCTAACTAAGACAGTGATGCTTAACTTTAAAATATATTTCAATTTGTTATTTAAAAAAAACAAAACAAAACAAAACAAAAAAAACCCAAGTGCTGCCTGGACAGGCGGCTTCAGAAGGAAGCTAGGAGTATGGTAATAGTTACAGCTTCTCAATTCACTTTTTATCACTTTCAACTTGGAAAGAAAAGCAGGTTTGCAGCAGTAATGAAGACAGAGAGAGGTCGTCTGAATAAATGGCTATTTGACATAATGCATCTGTTGAAAGGATTTAAAATCTAACTGATGAATGAGATATAGACAGATAAGCTGGGGACAGGGAAGTGACTAGGCTGGATGCTGTCTTTTAGTCCTCCAGATGCATTCGTAACAGGCCCCATTATTTCATTAAATGAAAAAAAAAAGAATAGAAAATAATTGGTTAAAAATAGAAAACTAAGTTTTTCATTTAAAATTGGAACAGAAAAGTAGAATTTAATGCGGACTTTGTTTTTTTCTCCTACCTTCAGAATGCATAAAATAACAAACATGATTATGTACAGTTATCAGGAAAGTAGCAAAATGTGTCCTCCACATTTCTGGCGCGAAAATAGTGCTTGTGTAAAGCAAAATGCATTCCATTACTAAGCAAGCCTAATTTATCAATTGGTAGTGGGTTGGAAGAGCATAGCATTATACAAACTACGGTGTGAAGGCAAATATAACCCTGCAAGCCTGAAATATAGAGGGCTGTGTGTGTGTGTGTGTGTGTGTGTGTGTGTCTATTTTGCTGGTTACCAGTTGCCCTGGCCATAAAATTATTTAGAAGGATGTATTACAAAAAAAAAAATGAAAAAAATATTGGTAGGGTCAGAGAAAAAGAACAAACTGTCTTCATGTTGTGTCTTGGTGGGAGGGATAGGCAGAAAAAAAGAACATCTCTTGGTTGACTGCTTTAACCATTCTAAACTAAGATCAAACTGCCCTTCAGAAGACAAGGGTTAATTATTGATGAGGCTAATGATGATGATGATAGAATTGACTTAAATAATTCAGATTCCAAGACGCCAGTTGTGTGGGTTGAGTTTGTTATCTTGATTGAATTAAGAAATCACTCAGGGATTAGTCTCTCTCTCTCTCTCTCTCTCTCTGTGTGTGTGTGTGTGTGTGTGTGTGTGTGTGTTTCCAGAGGCAGTTAGATCATGAGTTCTGAGAGATGATGAATGGATTTCTCAGTTGAATCATAATATCACAGCACTATTGAGATATGATGAACAGGTAGACATGGGGCCTTTAGAAAAAAAATGAGCTATTTTTTGCCATGATCCTATTCTGTCCTCTTTTCTCTGCCTCATGATGTGGACACCTTCTGCCACATGCCTCTGCAATCATGGTCTTCTGCTTTCCCATGGGCCTAGAAATATAGAACCATGGGTCAAAACAAAGCCTTCCTCTCTTACATTGTGTGTCTCATGTGTTTGGTCACTGTGATGCAAAAGTCATCAGTATGCTGGTCTGATCCCGAAGCCTTTTATCTATACTCAACTATATTCCACTTAAAGACAATGGTGCCTTTGAATGGACCAAGTTCAGTTATAAAATGTTTAGAGAGTGTGGAAAAATACAAAAGTCATCATCAGGCAAATGCTACAATACTGATGTCTATCAGAGGGTGCTAAAATTAGTGAGTAAAAGCTTAAAAAATGACCCACAACATCAAAAAGGTCTCCGCCAGAGGATATTTCTTATGTACAAAGGCAAAGTAACTTTTTAGTGAAAACTTGTCAAATACATCTTATCAACATAGGCAATTGTAATAGTAGTGGTAACAATACATTGATATTATGTGCTCCTTGATCCCAGGCCCTGAGAGAGGCACAATGCTTCTCTGGGATTCCTTCCCAAAATATTTCATCTCAGTCTACACTGAAAACACATCACAAAACCAGACTGAGGAACATTCTACAAAATAGTTGACCAGAGCTATTCGAAAGTGTGTAAGTCACGAAAGACAAGGAAAGACTCCAGAGCTGATGCAGACTGAAGGAATGTAAAGAGAAAGAAATAAGACAACACCCCTACCCCCTCCAAGGGATTAGCAGGAAACTGACAGAATTTGAACCAATGTCAAGTTTTTAGAATTTATTATTACACTGTGATGAGACTTAATAGTAGAGGCAAATGGGGACAAAGGGCACATAGAAAACATTGTTATTAAATGAGGGAAAGGACACATAGAAACCATTGTTGTTATTAAATGGGGACAAAGGGCACATAGAGACCATTGTTGTTATTGTCACTGCAACTTTTCTATAAGTCTAAAATTAAATTCAAGTAAAGAATTTAAAAATGACAACAGTATAAGTTAAATTAATAAAGACTAAACACTCCACTTTACCACCTGAGAACTATTCTCCTAGCAAATGAAAATGATTATTTACTTATCCAGAAATATAGTAGTTCCAAGACTATAAAAACAATACTTAACCACTTGACAATGGGTTTCAAGTTGCATAGTTTTGCTTAGTATTGAACTGTCTGTGTGATGTTTTATTTCTTTTCATTCTTCTGGGAGGATTTGTAATTTAAATAAAGTCGAAACTACTTGAGCAATAAGTCATTTCAAGAATAGAAAGTAAGTCCTCTTCTCCCTTTTACTGAAAATAGATTCTTTTCCTCTGCACTATATCCTGATTATAGTTTCCCCTCCCTGTCCCATTCCACCTCTCCTCCTATCCACATCTGCTCTCTTTCTTACTCATTAGAAAAGAACAAGCTTCTAAGAGATAACAACAATTCATAACAAAATAAAGTATAACAAGATCAAACAAAATGCCACCACACTGAAGCTGAACAAGGCAAACTAACAGAAGAAAAGGAGCCCCAAAGAAGGCACAAGCATCGGAGACCCTGTCTTAGTTAGGGTTTTACTGCTGTGAACAGACAAGGTAATTCTTAAAAGCACAACATTTCATTGGGGCTGGCTTACAGGTTTAGAGGTTCAGTCCTTTATCGAGGCAGGAAGCATGGCAGCATCCAGCCAGGCATGATACAGGAAGAGCTGAGTTCTACATCTTCATTTGAAGGCTGCTAGCAAAATACTTGCTTCCAGGCAGTTAGAGTGAGGGTCTTAAAGCCCACACCTACAGTGACACACCTTCTGCAACAAGGCCACACCTTCTAATCATACCATTCCCTGGGTTGAGCATTTATAAACCATCACATTCCACTCCCTGGCCCCATAGGCTTGTCCAAACATATGAGTCTATGGGGGCCATACCTAAACATAGCATAATGCAAAATATGCTTAGTCCAACCTCAAACATCTCCATAGTCTATAGCAGTCTCAACAATGTTAAAAAGTCCACACTTCAAAGTCTCTTCTGAGATTCACCCAATCACTTAACTGTAATTCCCAAAGCAAGACAGGAAACCAGCTGGTTAAATTCCAAACTCTGCATCTCCATGTCTGATGTCTTCAGATCTCCAACTCTTTTGTCATCTTTGTTGACTGTAATACATTTCTTTCTCCTGGGCTTGTCCCATTCTCTGTTAGCATCTTTCCTCAGCAGATAGACAACAGCTGTGGCATCTCTGACATCTTGGAGTCTCCAGGGCAACTTCAATGTTACAGCTTCTTGTTTCAATGTTTGGGATCCACATACGATCTTCTGGGTTCCTCCAAAGGGCTGGTGTCACTTCCCCAGCTCTGCCCTCTGTAGCACTCTAAGCTCAGGTTGATCTACCCCACTGTTGCTGCTGTTCTTGGGGATCATCCGATGGTACTGGCATCTCCATTACACTGGAGTCTTTCTTTTGTAACTAGGCTTCACCAATAGTCTCTTATAGACTCTCTTTGTGGTGCCAAGCCTCAACTTCTTTGCATGACCCCTTCAGTCCTAGGCTATCAACTAAAACTAAGGCTATACTTTCACCAATGGCCTTCCATGGCCTCTCACAGTACCAAGCCTCAGCTGTTCTTCACGACGCCTTCATGAAGAACCAGTACCACCTGGGTGACTCTTACACATTACCAAGTACAGCTGCTGCAGGAGGTACAACCCTGGCTATCTCTGGAACACAGCTTCTTTGTGCTCTCAGAAAACACTTCCGAGTTTTCACCTCAGTGATGTTGGTCTCTTCTTAATCACCCCTAATTTCTTGGCTCCAGCTAGCCAGCATCAATCATCCCAGTAGTCTCTTCTATTCTAAACTCTAAAGCCAGAGCCACGTGGCTGAAGCTGCCGAGTTCTGCTGCTTGCTGGGGCTGGAGCATGGCCCTCTTGTTCTATTATTTTATCACCAGCTTTCTGTTTTACAACTCCTTCACCACCTAAGCTTGGCTGTCCTGGAACTTGTTCTGTTGACTGACTTTGAACCAGAGATCTGCATGCCTGCCTCCTAAACACTGGAATTAGTGGGTGATCCACCACTGGATTTAAGTTCTTCACCTAGAACTTGCTGTAGGCTGGCCTTGAACTCAGAGATCTGCTTTTCCTCCTGGGATCAAAGGCTTGTACTACCATACCTAGACCTAAATTTAGCTGGATGGTATCTTGTCCCAAGGTCACTACTCCCTTAATTCAGTTTAACATCCTGGAACACAGGATTCAGCTCCATTTCACTTCCTGGTGCCCCTTTAATACTCAAATCAAATAATTTCTATTTTTCCTTTCTCAACTTGCCCCATTTCAGTAAAATGTTCTTCATAAGAGTGAACTTTAGTAACCACACAACAGATTTTACATCAAACTGATTGAGACTTCTGATGTCAGTGCAATTAATCTGAGTCTCTTCACCTTGGCCTCAGGCAGACTCTTCAGACAAGGGCAAAAAGTAGCCACACTCTTCACCAAAATACCACAAAAACAGTCTCTAGATCACATACTGAAATTCTTCACTGAAACCTCTTGGGCTAGGTCTGCACGATTAAAATCACTCTTATAACACAGTCTTCCATATTCCTACTAGGCTAGCCCATTAAACCCCATTTAAAGCATTCCAATGCTTTTCAAATCCAAAGTCCCAAAATCCACATTCTTCTAAACAAAAACATGGTCAGGCCTATCACAGCAATACCCCAGTCCCTGGTACCAACTTCTGTCTTAGTTAGTGTCTTAGTTAGGGTTTTATTGCTGTGAACAGACACCATGACCAAGGCAAGTCTTATAAGGACAACATTTAATTGGGGCCTTACTGTCAGTTTGTGAAGAACAACCTATTGTCTTGGCAACAGCCTGGATTTTTTGAGGATTTCCAAGGGACCCCTTTGGCTAACCATTCAATTGGATGTAAACCAGTCCTGATTCGGGAAACCTTGTTTGGTGACAAGTGATGGCCAGGTATGACTCAGTCTCACCATTAGTTAGAGACTTTACTAGGCTCATCTTCATATATTTTACGAGAAAGAAACCTTTCAAGAATGCTATGTTTCTAATCAAACTTGCACCTCTCTCTTAATCTGTCCCATGTAATAATTATCTGGTCTTTAAACTCACTTCTCGGACAAAGAGTCAGCCAAAGCCATTCATTAGGAAATCTGATTAGCACTGTCTTTCCTGGGTACCCTTTGGCATAACAACTCCAAAGATGAGCTGCAATCACTCTGGGTTCTGAGAACCTCCCACCAAAGACTCAGAGCTATTTCTGGGTACTCCCAGCTCCAGGTCTTAAATCATTTGGTAACGATAAGTGGCCAAGGGGGAGAGACTACAGCTGGGATCTGCTATCCCTTGCATATTCCAGTGACAGTATCTCTCCAGGGCATTCCAGATAGGATCCAGTGTGTATGTAGTGGCCACCATAGGAGAAAATCTGTTTTCAAGGACTTGAGAAGAGCCAGATGGATGAAGTTCCAGAACCAAGAGAGTTGGCTACATAGAAAAAGAGGAAAATGGCTTTCTCACATGCTTGGCCTACGAACCTCAGCTGGCAGTGAGACTCTCTTGGGTGTTTGCTTCTTTTCTATCTGGGAAGCAGTCTTCATAATTAACTATGTTAACTGCCTGTGACCCAGGCTCTATCTAAGCAATGTCAAAGTAAGCTCTATAAGTTCTTTTCTCAAGGACTCCTTTCTCTACTCTGACGTTAGGAGAGACTTACAACATCACAGCTTGTGGGGCCTTCCCTCCACACTCGTTCTTACACCTCCTTTCCCACCACTTCATTGGCTAAATCACAGTGAGATCACAGCACCACACACACTAGTGACTTTAAGCCACTCATGGAAGCTTCTGTGCTGGAGTTTGACATGGCACTAAGACCTCTGCCATAGATTAAGTACTCTGTCACGTAACTCCTCGAGTGCCTGTCAATATAAAGCTAAAGCTGGTTGTCAAGTGACCATAAATGAAGAGCAATATAAAAATGCCTTTATCGCTTTAAAAAACAAAGTTGCACAGAGTATTTGTTTACTTTTAAGATATCCTGTGGAGTCCAGGCTGACTCCAGTTTCTCTATGTAGCTGAAGTTGACTTTGAACCCCTGATCTTCCTGCCTTTACCTTCCAAATGTTGGGGTTACGTGTATGCACTACCAATCCTCATATACGGGATGTGGCAACCAAACCCAGGGCTTCATGCATACTAGGCAAACACTCTTATTAACTGAGCTACATTTCCAGCCAATTAAAAAAAATCATTTCTTAACCAAAATAATTTAATTTTTTTTAAAAGACTTTTACTTTTAGTGTGTGTGTGTGTGTGTGTGTGTGTGTGTGTGTGTAGTTAGGTAGTACTCGTGAGTGCAGGTGCCCACGCAGGCCAGAAACTTTAGATTTGGAGTTGGAGTTACAGCTGGTTGAGAGCCACCTGACATTGAATTGAGACTGAACTCAGATCCTCCATAGGAGCAGTCAGTGCTCTTACCTGCTGAGCCACCTCTCCAGACCCTGAATGTTTGTTATTATGTAGCAAACAGTAAAACACAAGATGGAACAAAGAAACCTTCTTCCTCTTTTCTGAGTTAGCTGATTTAGCCCTCAGTTGCAAACCTTTAAATGATAGTAGATGTGTCAGTTCAATGATAATACCCATTTAACAGCTAGGAAGACAATCACAGCAAGGGAATAGGATTGGCTTTAGGAATTGCAGCCTGTGAGCGGCAGAGGCAGGTCCTGAGCAGATGAGGAGTCATTGTGCCCTGGTCATGGGTGCCACTCTGGGATGTGGCATAGATTCTACAACACAGAAAAGATGGATGCAGACCAGATGGCCTCCTCAGGTGTTCACTTTCGTGTAAAACCCATACTTCTGCTACAGTATCTCTTTGCTTAACTGTTATTGGCTCCTTACAAAGCATCTCCAGCCATCTCCGTCTGAACTATGTGGCTTAGAGAAACCCAAAACCAATGGGAATTCAGAATATTAGGTTATGTGGCAGGTCAGGTAGCAAGATTTGGCTGTGGCATGCAAATTCTTGCCAGTATCCTAAGAGACTGTTCAACATGATGAATCTGGTATACATTTATTCAGTACCTGAGATGTGCTGGGCACTGTAGTGGGTATTTGGTACCTGTAAATGAAAACAGATATTTATATTCTAGAGGAAAGGGAGGTTTTAAACGAGCCGAAAGGAAATGTATGTGAAGGGATAGCGTGCGTGCGTGTGTGTGTGTGTGTCTACTATAGAACACAAGAAACATTGTCCTGACTACCCAAAGGCAGCTGATGGTACAGGGCAGGGACAGATACCCATACCAGTGTTACAACAGTCAGGCTGGTCTCAGTTGGGTAAAGAAGGTAAGGAGGTTGCCAGTGAAAACAGTGGGCAGCCAACAAGCTCCATGATGGAGCACAGCTGTCAGGCCATGGGAGCACCAGGAAGCACTAGGAGTCATCTACTGGGTTGTAGCTAGGCTGAGTGGGAGGAGATGAGAGAGATAAGAACCACAGTTGGAATCAAGGTCATGTGGGAAACGGAACAGTTTTTGAGTGGAGGAAGGATAGTGTGTGAGACTTTCCTTGTTGTGCTAAAAAATGAACACAAGCCTAAAAGTGCTTTACCACTGAGCCAAGCCCCAGACCTAAAGGGTTTTCTTTTCACCACACAACTCTGGCAATTTTTTGCTGAGAATAGGATTTAGGAGTTTGAAGGCAGAAAGGGGAAAACCTGTCAGGAGGGAATTGCAGTAACACAGTAGAGGCAAAGACGTAAGTAAGGCAGAGTGAGATGTGGTCCAGAGGTGATGAGAAGCACGTGGGCTGGGGCTGTATTTTGAAAGTAAAACCAACAGCATTTCCTCAGATATTAGCTGTCAGTGTATGAGTAAGAGGAGAAAAGAGCAAGGATGAAACCAAGATTTTAGCCCGAGCAACTCAATGGAGACTTCATGTTGATCCAGATGAAGAAGGTTGTGGGTAAAGCAGAGCTTATGGTCAGGCCATCAGGAGTTCCATCTTGCCAGCACGATGGCATTGGAGATGCGTCTGTACCGGTGGGAGTCGAAATTATGAGCTTTCAGATCAGGGAAGAAACTGTGAGCAAAACAATGATCTGGGAACCTTTGTGATAGCCGCTCTTTGTCAACATCACAGGATCTAGAATCACCTGGGAGAACAGTATCACTGAGAGACGTTCTAGATTATGCTGTCCTGAGGCTGTTTGTCCGGGATTATCTTGATTTGATAAGAGGCTGTTTGTCCCGGATTATCTTGATTCGATAAGACTTAGCCCATTGTGGGTGGCACCATTCCCTGGGTTTGGGTCCCGGACTGTATTAAAAAAGAGAACCTGAGAATACCTGAATTCATTCTTCCTCTCCTCCTGGCTGTGGATATGACTAGCTGCTTCAAGTTCCTGCTACCATGACTTCTCTGTACGAAGGACTGTTAGCTGGAATTGTGAGCTAAAATAAGCCCTTTCTGTGCTACATTCGTTTTTCAGGTTATTTTATCACAGCAACAGGAAAAGAAACTAGAAAAAATCTGTCAGGTATAAACAAGATGAAAGAGAGAGAATACAATGTAGTAGAAGCCCTGGGTAGTCAGAAAGTTAGGAGACCCCAACCACAACTTCTCAGAGGGAGTGGGGTCACTTTAAGGGGAAGCTGAGGAGGAGCCTGAAACTCAGCAAAGGGTGTAGGTCAGAGGGACAAAAGGTCAAGGAAGGCAGAGACAAGTACTACTCACTGAGGTGGCAGAGCAGAAGCCATTGGGGCCTTTGTGGCAGGCATCTCAGTGGCTCATAAGGGTAATGCCTAAGGGAGGAAGGGGGATGGAAGGGCGAGAGTGGCCAAAAATAAACAAGATATTCAGATGATGATTAGAGGAACTGTTTCTAGAAAGTAGGAGTGGGTTGGGCGGTAGTGGACAGAAAAAAAAAGGGTCAGGGGGTTGTTTCTTTAATCTTAGAAATAGCAGTAAATTTAAATATTTCATACCCAGACCTACTAGCATAGCGTCTTTTAATGCTAGGGTCAGCAGAAGACTCACAGAAACACTACCGCTTGGGTGATGGGGCTCTGAAAGTGGGGATGGCTGACAGTGAGAGGAACTTGTGAATGAGAATTAAAGAGAGGTGTGTCAGAATTCACATCCGTTAAAATATGTGGGCTTGGAGAAAGCTAGTGAGCAGCTGGGTCTGGGTGGACCACGAGATTTATGCTAGGCAAGCTTACTGCCCAGGCCCTGATACATGCTTGACATTAATCTTATCCCTTTGTCAGAGACAGAAGTCCAGCTTGATCTTGGGACAAAGGATTTCACATGTAGACCTCATAATCACAACTGAAGATCTAAAGTCAGTTTCCATAGAATGTGGTGCTGGACCTGGCACAGACTTGGCAGTCAGGCAAGCTTGTATTCAAATCTCAGTTCAGCCGCTGTCTTACTCTGATGCTTCAGAGCCTTTATTGCATGGTGAGGATGTCTCATAGGGTGTTAGGGGAGTTGTTTGAAAGAAGAAGTATTAACATGAAGCCAGGCTTTAGGAAATGAGCCTTCTGGTTCTTGCTAAAGTAGACATTAACTTTATTTCCATTTCTTGGATTAATTTTCCTTCAATAGTTCAAAGGCACCATTTCACCTGGGCTCTTGAAATCTAGCCTGTCTTTAAGAGGCTTGTGTTTCAGGTTTCTGAGACTCAGGAAGAGTGCCTGGAAAACAGGTCTTTCTCTTCTGTTCAAGTACTTGTAAAATGGACAATATGTATTTTTCTAAAGCTTCCTGTATGCCCAGCAAGAGTAGAGGCTTTATTCACTTCATCTCCTCGGTAATTTACTGAACAGGCTGAGTGTCTCAGTGGGGATTTTGTGAATAGCCTCCAGCCTCACTGCTCTGGGCTGTCTTCAGGCCTAGATATAACTGCTCATTGTGGATTCTTGGAATCCCACAGTGTAGCAGGTGTCACCCAAAGCATCTGCCTACGCTGTAGGCGAACCCAGAAGGGTTGTCTTTACCATTTCACAGAGATTAGAATGTGCTTACTAAGACCAGATGAACAGAGAGCACATACTTTGTCCCTGTTATTTGCCCCACACCATTTTTAAAGGGCTTCCATGAAGAAACAAATACTTTCCAATATATCTTCCTTTCCGCAGTCCACCATAGTCACTTCCTAGTTTTCAGTCAGTGAAGAATTCTTGAGAGAGGTCCGCCAAGCATCTCTCAGTAAGAGCTGAAATATCACCCAGAATTAAAAAAAAAAAAAAAATCTCACCAGAAATATGAGCTGAGGGGAGTTGTGGTCATCGGAATGCCATTCATAGACGGTGCTTTACAACAGGGAGAGAAATTTGAGAAAGACATTTTGGGACAAAGTGGATAGAGTCTGTTGGGTTAAAGTGTGTCCCAGTCTGCCCTGCCATGGGGCTAGGGCCACTCAAGGAAACAAAGACTCAGGAAGTTTGACTGTGCTCACTCCATGCCAGCGCTGGGCAAGCGTTGGGCTATGTGAAGCCGCGGGACCCTGCTCGAGCTTGAGGGATAAGAGAGCACAGTCTGAGGTCTCTGGGGACTGCCAAACTTGGCTGGGGCGTTCCCCGGGGCCAAAAGGTGGCCGGGGACTGGCTGGTTCTCAGGCTCTTGGGCCTCAAGGTGCCACCGGGAGACATGGAAAAGCCAAGAACGAAGTGGAGACCACAGCCTAGACTGGCCCCCAACCAAAGGGGAGAGGGGTGGAGAAGCTCCGGCTGTGTCCCGCAGGGATGAGAGTTCTTGGCTTAGTCGCTGCAGCTTGCTTGGCTCGCTTGGGTTGGTGGGTGACGTGGCTGGGAATGCATAGAGGTCTTTTGCGGGAGATCAGGAGGCAGCTCTGGAGGTGAAAACCTTTTCCGTTGTTTCCTACAACGGATTCCAACGAAAGAGAAGCGGTCCGTGGTTTTAAGATGTTTATTGTCATAGCGGAAAGTAGATGAGAAACTGTACCCCAGTTTTCTTAAGGCAGGCCTGAGGTTAAATACCTTCTGCAAGGAGGAGGGTCTGGAAAGGGAAGTTTAATTGGCTATGCCCTCTGGCTTTTAGGTACCTCATTAACATGGAGATCTGTCTTGAGACTGTGGCCTGTAGTCAAGCCCCCTACTTGTGGAGCGGCTGGTGGGGGCATTGTCCTACGTGACTAAAGAACACAAATCTATGGAATGCTGCAGCCTCCTCATGTCAGGAGCCTGGAGTCTGGGAGCGTGGCAAATGCCTACCATCCCTCGCAGGGAACCCTAACTAGGGTTTCAAACCTAGTTCAACCAGAAATCAGGCTGCCTTTCTCGGTCCTACAAGAGTGCACCTCTCAAGGACAGCTCCTGTTAACAAATCGGTGTCTGTGATGACACAAAGGGAAGCACACTAGTCACTCTCACACCACTGTGCCCATGATGCTTGAAAGAAACAAGGGATGAAGCAAAGATTTACTTTGGCTCATGATTTTGAGGAGTTTCAGCCTGTCACGGTGGAGAGAGCAGTACGGAGCAACTTAGTTCATGATGGCAGGAGTGCGACACTGGCTGTTCCCAGCATGGCAACTAGGGGGAGAGATTGTGACAGGCCCCAAGGGACAGGTCACAATGACCCTTCAAAGACCTGCCTTTAGTGAACTACTGCCAGTTAAATCCTACCTCCTGAAGGTTTACAAAATAGAGTACTGACATATGCCAGACAATGACCAGTCAAAATGCGAGCTGGTGGGAAACATTGCAGAGTCAATGTAACTAGGAGAGTCATGCAAATGCGGGAATTGCCAGGCAACAAGGAAGAGGGTGAAAGAGGAGATGTCCTAACATTTCTTTACCTCTTCCTGAGAGTTGCTCAATGCGTGAAGAATGTGAGCTCAGCTGTTGGAGGCACTGGAGGTTCCATTTGCACTTCCGTTTGGGTGTACTTGGAGCTCCACTAAAACGGGTTTGTTTACTCGAACACAAGAAGGTTGGGTCCCAAGAGTAAACAGAGGCAATGATACCAAACTTTTGGAGAACAACTCTGAGAGGCGGCTAACGGATGAGCACGCTGAACCCTTACATTTTCACATGCTGGCATCCTCTGCTGCTTCTGGAGGTGGGGGGTGGGGTGGGGTGGGTGAAAGAGAAGTTAAGTAAAGCCTGGGTGAAAGTGTGACTGAGTAGCAGTCAGAATCCTGCATATCTCTTTCTCATTTCCACATAGCTGGGCGATAGCTTCCCTTCTAAGAAGACTAGGGATGCAAAAGTTTTATGGTCGGAGGGCAGCTACCACAACTGAAAATGCAGCGGCTCCAGTGAAAGGTGTAAACCTATTCACTGACAAGACCTTGACCCTTCTCCTACTTAGCATCCAGAATTTGGTCAGATAGTTCTCTTTTTCGGGTAAGATAAGAGGTCATTCACTTGGACTTGGCCAGCCTGAGATGAAAGAGCCAATGTCATAGACGGTGAAAACCCACAACCACTACAGACCAAGCTCACACAGGGATTGCAGGGAGTGTTAGATTTCTGAACATTTAAGTATGAAGATAAAATTAAGACTGCTTGGGCATCTAAAGAACATCTTTAGTACCCAAACATTATGTCCCACCACCTAGGCAAAGAACTCCAGGCAACCAACGACTTCCAGGATAAGGAAAATTAGTCGTTCCCAGGGATGAGTCCTTCACTGGTCATCTAATGCAGAGTGGTCATCTTTGAGCTCGTATATACACCACCAACAGAAGCAGACTCAGCAGCTCATATTTAAATATATTTGTGCATATACTACTCCCCCGCATGTAGGTAACAATAATAATCAAAGAAAAAGAGGCCATAAACTCAAGAGTTCGGGGATGGTATAGTGGGCTCCAGGAAGGGTACCTAGGAGAGGCTGAAAGGAGGAAACAGGTGGATATAATTCTGTTTCAATTAGAACCATATTAAAGTAGTTAATAAAAGAAAGATTTGGCTTGGAGGGAATAGAGATTACGAAAGAGGGAAAAATATAAAAGAAAAACATCCAAAACTGCATCCTGACCCTAGAAAGGTGAGATTCTGCCCCCAGGGCACGAGGGCAGGATAGTAGGTAGGTAGAAGAGAAATCTTTTAGGAAAAACCTGTAGTGTCTTTAAGAAGAATGTTTGCATATAGCACAGGCCAACCCACACATCACAGTCAACACTTGCTCACCTGGTCACAGCTATCTGAGACAAGTGGACCCAGCCAGGGTCCCATTCTTGACCATATGCCTGCTTGGCTCAGGCTGGTGCAACTAGCCTGAGCTAAGCAGGTATACTAGGTATACTGGTTGGTGGTACACTAGCCTGGCCTCCCAGTTCACAGGAAAGGTAAAGTCTTAAATATCTCCTATTTGAGAGCATTTTCCTAAATTGTAGTTGCCGCTATTATTGCAACGGCATAATTTATATTTCTTTTGCTTCCGTGTAGCACAAGTTTTATTTGTTCTTGTTGATGTATGCATTGTAATTGTGTTGCTGAGCAAGCTACTTCTCACACTGGTGAGAAAAATGACCCTTGTGGCAGTTTACTGTACCAGGGATCCCCAATGAAGGAACCATTCCTCTGGAATCCACGCCCTTCCTGGACTCCTTCCTGGAGTTGGCTACTGTGTGGAAAGGCCACAGGCAGGAGAATTCAAGCGTGCTGATAGCACGAGTAAGTCTCTCTGGAGTTCCAGCCAACAGCAGATCTGGCTCTCCACACGTGTTAGTGAGCTCACCTTACAGGTGGATTATAGAGCCCCAACTGGACCAGTCCTGCAAATGACAGGTACTGGGAAGCCATCATGTTTGATCATGGCCTGGTCTCAGTTAAAGAACCATGTGGGCAAGTAATGAGTAAGGTCATTTGACGCCATTGCGTTCTGACTTGTGTGCTAGTGAGTAACAGATAACTAAATGGCTCTTTTCACTGGCTTGTCCATTAGACTTACTGTCTGATGTAGCCAGGAGTCTGCTTCAGGCTGTAGCTTTAATGCAGCCCTGCACTCCAGTATGGCTGCTTGCAGTTCATTCTGCTCCTTTTTTTTTTTTTTTGCAGGTAACTCTCTTAGTAAACTTTATTTTTGTCCAGAGGAGAAAAAAAAAAATGTTTTCAATTGCTTAGAGATTCCAGGGACCATACACCTAAGAGTGGACAAATTCAGCAGTAAGGACTTTATTTGAAACAAGACAGTTCTCACTATGTAGCCCAGGCTGACCCTGAACTCAGGATTGTCATGTCTCAGACTCTTGAGACATGACCTCCGAGCCTATTGTCCTGTCATATTTAGAGTGGGGCGTGGCCTTCCTAGACCTTAACTGCTATGTTGATGCTTCCCTGGCTTGCTGTGGTTTATGGTTCTGAGTTGCTATTAGCCTTTTAGGAGGCCTGGTTATTCCATTCTTATAGCTCCGTGTGGGAAAAAAATAGTTTCCCAGAAAAAAAAAAAAAATGTTGGAAAGCCATCCCTTAGGAATAAACAGATATTCCTCCCTCTGTACTGATCCGGTTCCCTTGCAAAACCTCTGTTTTCTCACAGCTGCTAAACAAGAGATTTAGCATCACCATATAAAAATGTATGACCAAAAAGGTCTTGACAACATTTTGCAACCAAACAAGCTAGCCTGTTTCCCCATCCCTTGCAGACACAGGAAGCTCTGCCCATCAATAGGACGATTCTGTGGCACACTTAGGGCGCCGTTCTTGTTGGATCTCTTCTGCTCTTGAGATTCTCTCATGCTGAAGGCTAGGCTGTAGCATGAGCAAGCAAGCTTGGCACTGTGGTCCGCAGTACTACTTTTGATACTACATGTCTCTGGCTCCGTCCAGCCTGTGACCTTAAGCCAGTTTCTCATAACTCCTCAGGTTTCCTCATAAACAAACAAACAAACAAACAAACAAAAACCCAAGGTATTCAATGTTTGCATTATGAGCTTGCTCCAAAAAGTAAAATTAAATTTTATTAAGGACTCAGAACATGAACTGAATTTGGGGTGAGTGGGCGGATAGGGGCTGGAGATGTGTAGTTCGGTAGTATGTCTGTTGCCTAGTATGTGAGGCGCTGGATTCAACACTCAATACTATTGAAATAATAAATTAGAAGTAGCAATAATGAAGGAGATAATAATGGTGGTGGTGATGATGGTGAGTGGGAGGATGATGATGATGGTGGTGGTGGTGGTGGTGATGACAATGACAATGATGTTGCTGGTGATGGTAGTGGTGGTGATGATGATGGTGGTGGTTATGATTGTGATGATGATGGTGATGGACTCTAGGGAAACAAGTTCACTTCAGAGGGGTCTTAAATATTTCTTTCTTTGAGGTTTCATTAATCCAAGGTGGACAGAAAAAGGATCGTCCTCTTCTGTGTGCTACAGCTCCCTGTCTGTTTTCCTTTCAAGACAGCCCATGGCATTGTTATTAGAGCCTCTTAGTTTATAATGTGAGGTAAAAGGAGATGAATTTCTCTCTAATACTTTACATAGTGATAGTGAAATATCTGAGATCCAAAGGGAATTCCAGGGGGTTGCATTTCTTATAAATTGAGATCAAATAAACGAGCTTTAACTCCTGGAATTTTCCAGTTGACTCTTCCCTTACAATAACACTAAGCTCTCATTAGTCACACTGAGTCTCAATGGCCAAGGTTTTATTGTTGCGGATGTCTTTAGGTCTGAATCAATGGTTTCAGCCAATACCTACTAACTCCACTTCAAAAATGAGTTCGGCATTTGGTGGAAATCTGGCATTGGGCTGCCCTGGCTTTCCATAAGTCCATTCTGATTGAATCTCCATTTGAACCTTTTCTCCTTTGCTCATAGCTGGGAGAGCCTCATCCCAGCCTCTGACGACCTTCCCTGTTGCGACCTTGAAACTTAAAAGGCTTGGCATTTTTCTTCTTTGAGCTTGTGTGAATATTAGTATCAAAACCAGTCCCATCTGGGAGTGTCCCAGTATACCAGCAGTGAACAACATCTTCCTTTTTGGGAAAGTTGGTTTATCTCCCTTTTTAGAACCGATTTTGTGTATTTCAGTGGACCCTCATCAAGAGTCTCTTCAGGCTTGGTTTCTCTGGGTTTATTGTCATCAGGTTTCACTGGCTCAGACTCTAGGCTTACAGTTTCAGCATCCTTGGAATGATTACTTTCAAAAAGATGGTTAAAGGCTGTAACTGAATGGTCCCTATTAGCAACCTTAGCTACACTTTTAGTGTTTCCCAATAGTTTATGCTCTGCAAGAAACGAATCTGAACCACCATCCTGCAGAAACTTGATAAAGTCTTTCTTGGGCAGATGCATTCTGTAGAGCAACACCCCTACCATCTTCTCTCCCTCCTCCTCCCCTCCCCTTTCTTTCTCCCCTTCCTCTCCCCCCCCCCCGCCGTCTTATAGCACCTATTTCCCAGTGTGCATTATTACCAGCTCTCATGCAAGCTCTTGAACTCACTCTCCCTATATAACTTAAATGCTGTAGCTTATGGTTAACACCGTCCATTTTCTTTCAGCCTCAGTCCTAGGTCACCACCACTCTGCTCTCTGTTTCTACAAGGTTGTCATGTTCAATTTCACATGAGCAAGAACGCATGGTTCTCTGGCTGACTTAATTTCACTTCCCACAACATCTCCCAGGTTCATCTGTGTTATTTCTAACGGCAAGATTCCCTTTGCTTTTAATGGCTGAGTACTATTTTAGTGTGCTACATTATCTTTATTCACCCATCCCTTGGCAGGTAAACTTTTCTACAATTTGGGGATTGTTGGGCCAGTAAAGGCAGCAAAAATGGAAATGACAAACATTTAGAAAACACCGAAAGTCCTTCAATACTAAGATCTTTATCAAACCGCAAGCTTGGAGCAAAGTTGGCGATCTTAGAATATCTAGGACTAAGGAAGAAATACAAAAAAAAATCAGAGAAACAATAAAAAAAATATTGCCGCTGATTGTATACTTTCTTAAGTAAGGAAGGGGTACCAGGACACCAAAATGTGTGTCACTTATTTACCAAGGAAATCTTATCCAGTGGTTGGGAGTAGGGGTAGGGGTAGTGGTAGGGGTAGGGGTAGTGGTAGGGGTAGGGGTAGTGGTAGGGGTAGGGGTAGGGGTAGGGGTAGGGGTAGGGGTAGGGGTAGGGGTAAGGGTAGGGGTAGGAGATTAGGCTTCAAAGCTAAATGTCTGAGTTCACTGCAGCTCCATTTCTGCTAGTCCCGTTGCCATGGTTACTTAATATATCAAAGTCTCAGTTTCTTTCATGTGTAAGATAGTAACAATGGTATTGTAGGGTCGTTGTGGAATAAACCCAATGATATCTGTATAGTGTTCTTAAAGTATTGGCTTTAGAATTCATCTGTCTTGGTTCACCAGCTGAGTGATTTCAGAAAAGTCAATTGCTGTGTCTTGGTCTTCTGTGAAAAAGGAACGTTAACACTGAGTGAGAGGTTAAATATATGGGCTCCTTAAAGATATTCTGGCATTTAGTATGTGTTGGATCTGACCCCCTGTTTTTAGTGGTAGATACCGATGGCATCATGTAATATGCTATGTGATGGACACCCTCAACACTCAGTTATTACTAGCTGTCAACACTTAGTTACTATTAGCTGTTAAGATGTTTATTTATCTCTCAAAAAACAATACAATAATTTTTAAATGTATGAAAAGGTAGAAAGAAAATGTAACCACCTTAGGGAAATTCTTAATAAAATTTTTGTTGATTATTTTCTCAGAAAAATTATTCTGTTTTGTATACTCATGTACTGCATGCACGCTTCTGTATTATATATATACTCCTGTGTTGCATATACACTTAGATATTGTATATATACTTATGCTGTATATATACATATATATAATACATATATATTGTGTGTGTTGTTTTTACAGATGTATATTGTATGTATAGCTGTGAGCTGTATGCACACTTGTGTTGTATGTACAGTCTTGCATTGCTTGCAGTCTTGTGTTGTATGTACACTCATGTAGCATATGTACAGTCATGAGTATGTATACTTCTGTGGCATTTTTACAGCCATGTGTTGTATGTACACACATGCAGCATATGTACTGTCATGTGCTATATGTATACTCATGAGGTATATGTACAATATGTGCCTCATGTGACATATATGAAGCCATGCATTATATGTGCACTCATGTGGCATATGTACAGTCATGTTTTATATGTATAGTCATGTGGCATATGTACAGCCATGTGTTGTGTGTACACTCACTTCATAGACTGCCTTGATCATACACACCAGTAAAGAATCATTTCCATTTCTTATTACAAACTCTTAATAAGCATCATTTAAGTGACAGGCCATTATGCACACATATATGATCATAATCCACTTCCATATTCTTACCTAGATTCTTGCTGTTTGAATTTTTCTTTATTATGTTAAGGTGAGCATACTTGTACATAAAACTGTTTCCACATAAGCTTATTTCTTCAGTACAGAGTGTGAGGATTGCGAGTATCTGGGGATATTCCTATGTGTTTATGATTCGTCTATCTTACAGTGTCTATCTGCTTTTTAAGAGTAATACCAAGCTGTGCATGATGGTGCTTTCCTAGACTCTCGTCTCATCATTTGGAATATAAGGAAAAAGACAGCAAGTTTGAGGTCAGCCTAGGCTACATATTGAGACCTGGTGACAGAAACCAAGTGCTGGGATGTAGCTCAGGGAAGAAAGCTTGCTTCACTGCCATAAGACTCTGAGTTCCATCTCCCACACAACACACAAGCACGGAAGTCACCATACCAAGCTAAACTGAAGTGTGTAAAAATGCCCCCGTGGAACTTACCATTACTAAACACTTGTCTCGGCTGCCATGATGGCACATGCTTTAATCCCAGAGGCACACAAGGAGAGTGAGTCTTTGTGAGTTCAAGGCTAGCCCAGCCTACATAAGGAGTTTCATGCCAGACAGGGCTACATAGTGAGATCTTTGCCTTATAAGCAAAACCCAACTAGTTTCACTTTGTTAAAATACATGCTTGTGTGTGCATGTGTGTATGTGTGCATGTGTGCGTGTGCGTGTGCGTGTGCGTGTGTGTGTGTGTGTGTGTGTGTGTGTGTGTGCATGTCAGAGGGCAGCTCTGTGTAGTCCATTCCTTTTTCCACCATGTGGGTACTGAGAATCGAACTCAGGTATCAGCTTGGTGGAACATGCTTTTACGCGCTGTTGAGCCAACTGGCCAGTATCTTGTTTCAATTACAGGAAGCAGTGGCCCCCGGGGATTCAGTAAGAATTGTACTTCATTAACTACTCATGTGTTCTAAATATTTTTGAATGTGTGTGTTTAACTTCTGCTGTTTCTAGTGATTTGTCTATTTAAAGTCCTTTGCCCATTCCCCCACCTGTGGACCGTAAAATCCTTCTGTTGGGTTTTGCATGCGCTCCTTTGTATGTTAAACGATATTAATCTTCTACTGGTTTGTAAATACTTGTCCTTAGGTAGTATTTTAACTGTAGTTTTCTTTTCACATACAAAATACTTTAAAACACAATTGTTGCTTAACCTGTTTCTTTTGTGGATGATTTTGTCTATGAGAAAAACAATAGATATAATAACGTTGGAGTGGCCGAGGGTAGATAGAGAGAATGTCCCTGGTTTATGACTTTACAGATGTTTATTTCTCAAATTTTTTAATCCATCTGGAGTTAAAGTTATGCCAGTATATAGTATGAGTTAAGGCTGGAGATTGATTTTTTTCTTCTAATTTGCTAACCAACTGTCCTAATGCTATCCATGGAATAATTCTTCCATTCCTCATTGATCCAAGATGCCTTTCTTATCATAAATTACATTTTTATATGTTCTAGGGCCATCCGTCCTGTTCTATCGATCTCCCTGTCCGTTTCTATGCCAATTCCATGGGGTTTTAATTATAGTTGAAGGGTCTTTTAAGTCCTCTATTTCAAGAATGCGCAGCAGAGATAGCACATTTGTGAGAACATAAAGGTAAGGCCAATGGGTACTTAGAAAGGCCCAAGGATTTTGTTCTTGCTTACGTCGGAGACTGAGAAGGCCACAGGATGATTGCTGTTTATTGAAAAGAGATACTTAGAGGTGTAGATGTGCCTTTGAAAGGGCTTCCAAACATTGCATCACTTGTACAGGACCTAAATGGATCTCACTATTGTTTCCTTCTCTGTACCAGATTTTCCAGTGTTTTGTGATCTTCAGACACTGGTAGACCATTGCTATTAATATATAATGGTGACCAACCAAAGTGAGATGAATTGTGTGACTATAACATTGTTCAAAGAGAGACAAAATATAGTAACTTTTGTTACTCCTTGGAAGCAGCTTGAATAGTGAGTCCGTGGGTTCACTTTCTTCCAAATATTAGTCCAGGCTCCATGACGGGGATCAGACCATGTAGGAGGAGAGCTGTAACCAACCCTCAATGACTTGCAAAATACTACAAATCCTTCTTGTTGTAAACTTGGGACTCATTTATTACAGCAGCACCAATTAGCCTATCCTGACCTGTAACAGAGAGTGAGTCAAAACACTTAGTAGTAGTTGCTACATCATGAATTCAATTAGGTGCTTAAATTAAATTAGAAAATTAAAATAGGTACCTGCTAGGATACCAGTGAGGTGTACATAGAATGATTTAACCTTGTGGTCTACTCAAGTGCATCTCTTTAAAGTGCCCCGGGCAAATCTCACATCTTACTGACTACGTATCTATTTTCTAACTCAGGAGTTATCATCCTTGTGATTCCAAGCTTGATGGTTCCTCTCATCTCTAACACCATGACAGGCTTTGCTTGTGTCAGAAAATAGAAAGATGCCCGTATCTCACCATTTCAGTTTGCTGATTTTTTTTTTTTTTTATTGAGAAGTTAAGTCTGAGTGAACACCCCAATATTCTGCAAACTTCTGCCCATCACAAGTGATAACATTATCCAACAGATGTATATTATTATTATGTTCATTCACTTAGTCTTTAAAAAGTTACTGTGCGATATAGTCCCATTACACTTTCTTAGCTAATTGTCAGAAGAGGTTTTTTTGCCCTTGGTGCGAAAACATGACACTGACAACATGAACCTGGGTATGTTAGAAGATGGTGCTGTCTTCAACTAGAGAGAAGACAATGGAGCCTGTGTCTGAGAGGTTGGTTTCTGGGTACAACCAGCCTCAACCTCTATGTGCCACCTGTATGTGGAGGATGGGGAGTGTCAATCAGACAGCAAGATGCTGTATCTCCACACCCTCACTTTCCCTGTATATAAAGTAGGATCTCTATGAAGACTGACAGAGAAAGCACATGCAAATTACCTAAGCACAGAATCTGGTCCTCCAAGTGGATGCTGACTTTTACTGCTAGGACCCTGTAGTTTTTCTTGTTCTCTGGGTGAGTAACTGCTTGAACTCTGATTTCAGACTGAAAACATCAAACTTTCTCTAGGATTTCTGACCGCTTTGTACCTCTTTCCTGTCAGAGGTTATGTAATTCACTGGTCCCTGTATCTATCTAGTCTCCATCCTTGTCAGACACACCACTGAACAAAACAAAAACAAGCAAACCAGAAACAAACCAATTCCCCTACCATTGTCCTGTCCCCCCCAAAGGAAGGCCCAGTACCTCATTTTCTGGAGCAGGAGCAAAGTTTATCTTACCTTGCAGATTCAGAGGGATAAGGCTTCATTATGACAGTGAAGAACGACAGTGAATGAATGTCAGGCATGATGGCGGGACCAGAAAGCTGAGGGATCACAGCTTCAGTTACAAATATGAAGCAAACCAAGAGCAATTTCGAAATAGGAGAAGGGTGTTAATTCTCAAACTCCACCCCTAATGGTGTAACTCCTATACCTGAGCCTGTGGGCGGGGCCAGGGCGGGGACATTTGTCCGTCCAAACCAACAGACTACTCATTGTCTTCATTACTTGAGAACAATCTTGACTTCCCCATTCCCTTCGTTCCTCACACCTCAAGGAGGACAGCGGCTGCCTTAGAACCGCTAACAGATTGGCGAACGGACAGATCTAACCCTCTGCAAACGATAGTTGACAAAGTCGTATCTAAGTGCTCAATACACTGTTGAGTATCAGCACATGAAGTCCGTGAAGCTCCCCAGGTTGAACGGCTCGGGATGGAGTAGGCGACAGGAGGCATGGGGGCCTCTTACCATGCAGAATCTCTGGCCTAGGAGTTTGTGTTTTCTAGGAAGAAAGATCTATTGTCTAGTCTCCCAAAAGTGTCTTCTGGGCTTGCTTGAGTACACTCTTTATAAAATGTCAAGGTGACAGTGACAGAGGCGGTTGCCAGGAGATCATATTTGACAAGTTCATGTGTCAGACCTGTGTACTTAGCAGGAGTTTTTAAAGTTCCCAGCTTTGGGGAAAAAAGGGAGGTGACTACTTTACATTCCATTTTCAAATGCCTGTTATTCTCTGAAAGACAATGAGTTCTAAGCAACGCTATGTGATTTACTAATGTTTGAGGTCTGTGTTCTCTGAAAACAGTGGCTTCCTGGGAGGGAGCTACAAGAAGGAGCTGAGCAAGGCGTTCCTTGCTGTTTTAGGTAAACCACAAAGGTTGGATTTGGGGCTGAGTATGGTGGTACACACCTTTAATCCCAGAACTCAGCATTGGCAGGTGGATTTCTGTGAGCTTGGGGCCAGCCTTTTTTATACAGCGCTTTCCAGGTGAGCCAAGGCTAGCCACATAGTGAGACCCTGTCTCAAAATACCAACAAAACAAACAACCTCCCCCCCCCGCCCCCTACAAAATGGATTTTGGTTCCAGCAAGGAGATAGATGCTTTCTGGGTTAAGAGTGGACTGCCCAGCTTTCTTCCAGTGCTGCATACGTGGCCAGGAACCAGGGTTGGGTGTAGGAAAAAAGAAGGAGGAGGAGGGGAATTGGTTCTAAATACAAAAAGAAGGGAAGTTTCTCTTGCCAAAGAATTGGTGTGGCAGTCTGCTGCTGTAAGTGGCACTTGGAGAAAGGATTTGTAAGAACACATCTTGCGTTCTTACCCATATTTTTTAAGAACTAATTTTTTGAGATCATGTATACAGTGTGTCTTCACCAGCTTCTCCCAGGACTAACCATCACTTCTTCATGACCTTCTTCTTTAGTTATTTTAAATATTTGAGCACACTGAGTCTAATTAGTGCTGTCACATGTGCTTGCCTGTGGAATCATTCACTGGGTCACGAGAAACCCACCAGTGGGCATATGCCCAAGGAAAAGTAACTCCCCACACCCCTGGCTGTCAATAGCTAATAGCTCTTCAGCTGGGGCGGTGCCTCAGGCACCCCACCTACCCTCCAAGCAGGACGGCTTTGTGATTTTGATTTCCCAGCTTGGACAGTCTGTTCCTGGTAGCCAGACTTGTGTGGTGAGAAGGCTTCTTTCTGCCTGGCAACAGGGGTTCCCCTGCTGGGGTTGTGAGGACAGAAAAGAATGGCATTTTTTCTTTTTCTTTACTCATTTTTTTTTCGAGTGATTTCTGATTTATACACGTGTACGTTTCAGATAAATTTCAGACTTGTACGGTAGTGTTTCCGTGGTGCCTTCATTCAGTATCTTCTGATGTAAATGTCTTACATTGCCATGGTGATCATTTATCAGCTCTAAGAAATTAACGTCAACGAAGTACTATTAACTACAGTAAGTTATTATTCAGATTCTACTCACTTTTCCCAGTACCTTTTTTTTCTACCCCAGGATCCAATCCCAGACCCTGCTGTGCTTTTTGATGTCGTGGTTCTTTAATGCTCCCTAGTCAGTGGCAGATGCTAGGCAAGCTTTTGTCTTCCAGGACATTGATGCTTTTAAATGGGTTACTCTTTTCATGGCGACAATTAATTTAGGTTTGTCAGAAACGCATACTCTTATCTCCTCTCTTCTTACCATATCTGACACAAGGCTCAGCCTGGCTCATCCCTGATGAGGGCTTTACTTCCACTGTGGAATGAGCACTTGACTGCCTAAGTTTATATGTTGACACAGAATTCCCAAGCGATAGCGTTCAAAGGTAGGACATTTGGAAGAAGATCAGGCCATGAGGGTAGAGCGCTCACACTTGGCATTGGTAGTCCCAGTAGGGGATGGAAAATAGTCTTCTTTCTACTATGTAAGGATCCAGCAAGAAGATGCATGTATGAACCAGAAAACAACCTTTAGCAGACACCATTCCTGCCGTGATTTAACCATGGACTTCCCAGTGTATAATCATGAGAAAACACATTACTGTTGTTTCTAACTTACCTACTTTATGGTATTTTGTTATGATTGTTTTCATGAGCTATGACAGTCTCCCATTTTTAAAGGTAAAACTATCAGAAAATTCATGGACACGAAAAACCATGACATCAGTTTGTAAACATTTCTGGTGAGATACGTTGGGGCTATGCAAACAAACTGTTTCTCTTGGCTTCTTCAGGAAGCCTTCACCTTAGACTGGCCTGCAGTAGTGACCTCTGGCATTCTAGTGGCATTATTCTGCCTGCAGTGACCCTGCCTATGGGCACAATAGCCCCAAAGATACTTCATCTGCAAGTCAGAGAAGGCAACTTTCATTAGATATAGGCCACCTTCTCTGAGGCCATCAGAAGATGAAGGCTGGTATCAGGTCATGGACATAACCTTTAGTGCTTCCAAGGGATTTTTCCATGCCTGTAGCTCTGGGGACATAGGATGGTACATGTCACTTGGCTTTTCCCTGTGCTTCTCAATGCCTTCTTAAGAAAGGCAGGCCTTGTTAAGAGTTCAAGTCCCAGAACTGAAATGGTAGAGAGGAAAAATCAACTCTTACAAACTGCATACACACACACACACACACAGAGAGAGAGAGAGAGAGAGAGAGAGAGAGAGAGAGAGAGAGAGAGAGAGAGAGAGAGACAGTGACAGAGACAGAGACAGAAAGACAGAAAGACAGAGACAGAGAGTGAGGGGGGAAGGAAGGAGAGGGAGAAAGGGAGAGAAAGAGGGAGAGAGGGGAATGTACTAATGAAACTGAATTCTTTATACTGAGAAGGATGTGAACCATAGTCCAAACTCAATGCGTTGCTAGCATAGAACAAAAGGCCTTTAGGCTCAACTGTGATAGCATTTCCTGGGGTAGAAAGAGGCTCCATGTTTGTCTGCAGTAGGGTATGATACTATAGCAGCTAGAAGAGCAAATTCATGTTCATAGTTAACTCAGGGATGTGAGTACAGATTGGAAAAAGCTAGTTAAGGTCCCAGATGCAGTTGCAAAGGGAACAAGAGTTTACTCCATTGCTTACTTAGCCTATCATGTCTATTTGGTGCCAGATATTGTAAGCCATGCAGAATTAAGGGACATTAAAGGGGGTCACAAGTATTGCTGGCCTCATGGAACTTACATTCTATGAGTGTTGGGAGTGGCAGAGAGAGCCCATCTGGAACAGAAAAGAGAGGAGCCCTTGACAGTGCACCATAATGTCCTGGCTATGTGTTACATAGGAGAAGGGAGGGCTATAATGTGCTGTGATGTCCTGGCTATGTGGTCCATGGGAGGAGGGAGCGCTATACAGGAGAAGATGATGGCTCTAGACTTCTAGCCTGGGGTATTGGGGATTTGGTGTGAGCCACTGAGGAAAAAAAATATCTCAAATTTTTAATTAAGTTTAGAATTCTGTGTTGGGACACATTCCTAATTACTCTGGGGGTGTGCTTGGCCCACTGGCCCTAGGTTGAACTTGCCTGCTCCATTCTTGCCAGATGCCATTAGGAAGTGAGCTTAGGATGTCAGGGAAGGACAGGAATGTTATTTATAGGCATTTATGTATGCCTGTGTAATGTGCGTGTACTTTTATGTATGTATGTGCTTGTGTGCACATGTGCATGCATCTCTGTGTGTGTGTGTGTGTGTGTGCGCGCGCGCGCGCGCGCGTGCGTGCGCCCATGTGTATGATGATACTAGTTGTGGTGGAGTTGTGCAACCTTCTTGTTTGCTTTCTTAGACAAGTGAGAAGCTCCACCCCCTTTCCCGTTTGGAGGGATGTACTCATGCACACTAACCCATGGATGCCTCAACCCATATCCTAACCCTGCCAACTGACACTCCAGAATGGTGGCCTGCATTCTGCAGACTATAATAAAAAAGGGGGGTGGGGGCTGACTGTGACAGGAATAGACTGCCTCACAGAGGCCCACAGGGTTTTGGAAGACAAGACCTATTTCGATCCGGTGCCTGGGCATTTCCTAAACCCTGACTTGAGTAAAACAACCATTCTTCTGTGCTTTCAAACCATGCGTTTGCTGCTGCCTTGCAGGCATTGACTTGGAAGCATCTTCTGTAGGGAGATTCAGTCACATCCTTACAATGCTACTTTGGTAACATTGTAACAATAATAGAGCATGCTTCAAAAGACACAAATGTGGAGTCCGTTTCCTTATTGGGGCTTGCTGACTATTTTTAGTTAGTCAGGCACTTTTCACTGCACCTTGATCATCACGTGGTTCACTCCGATGAAAATCAAATCACTGGAGAGCCGGTTATGTATTTCTGTCACAGACCATATTTTGGTTTGCATTTTGAAGTGTTTTTATGAATTGGTTTGCAAAACTAATTGAATCAGAGATGGATTTTGCTCAGTAAGTTGAAGTGCTTTATGAAGTAAAATTACCATAAGAAATTGATCTAATTATTTGTCAATTTCTAATGCAAAAAAAAAAAAAAAAAAAAAATCTAATACGGAAAAAAAAAAAAAAAAAAAAAAAAAAAAAAAACCCTCCCAGAGAAGGAATCTCAGAAATTCCTTGAGGCAAAGGAAAGGCTTTTATTTAGTTATCTCTTTGGAGATACAGCTCTTAGCTTATAAGAACACAGCTTCAGGGTATGTTTTATTGGTAGCTCTAGTTTATACTAGTTTTAAAGGACAAGGTTTCTCCATATTACTTTTCTATAGGAAACATCACTTACAATCATCATCATTGAGATAGAAATATTATTTTTGATTAAACACTTGAATCTTGTTTTTCCCAGATGTCAGTGACTCATCGTTGGGGAGGTTTTCAATGCTGAGGAGCCACTGGTGTGTTTCCTTACCATAATAGATGAGATCTCAGAATAATTTGGATCAGATTCTTTTTTGCTTTGTGGAGAGACAAGACCAGCTTTTGTGTGCCTTATATAAAGTCTAAACTCTGCATATATATATATATATATATATATATATATATATATATATATATAGAGAGAGAGAGAGAGAGAGAGAGAGAGAGTATTATATATGTAAACTCTGCTATTATTATATGAAGTCTGAATGTCTGAATTCAGGGATTGAAGAGATGGAAAGAGCTTCTGTTGTGACTGGTGGAGCTTTAGGGAGGGAATTACTGTGATCTGCTCATTGCTGTTAAGACCCTACCCAGATGGCTTCTTGTCTTTGAAGTTGATACAGGCATGTTTCTTCCCTTTACTTGATGGTCCACCAGGCTTTCCTCACTGGAGTTTATCTCTATCCCAGGATGACACCACGGGCTTGCCTTACCCCTTGACTTTAGCTTGTCCTTCCGTATCCCAGGAATCACAGAGTCTCTCCATAAGCAATGTATTCATGCTGCAAATACTACTTTCAAGGACACCAGTTAGTGGTCTACCCTGCCCTTTAGGACACTTCAAACAGACACTCAGAGGTGTTGTGCTCAGATGCAGACACCACTTGGAGAGTCTATAGTTCTTTCTCGTAGCAGCCATTTTTGTATCCTGTATACAAGATCTAGACTCCCAGTCTTTTGACCCAAACCACAGTATAGTCAACTCTTCTCAGAACGGGGGAAAAGCTGCCCTCACTACACACTCCATAGAGAGGAAAGATTGTAGGATGGAGACGCAAAGAGGTGGCTGGTCATTGCCAGCCCTGACTAGTTAGCTGTGATGCTCCCAGGCACAGAGTTATGGAGTTCTGAGACCTCCATAAGGAAGACTGACAGGGACATTGTGATGGTGCTCTAGAAGTTACGGTGGGTGGTGGTGGTAATTTCTAGGAACATATGTGGTACTCTGGTTGAAAAAGAAAAGAGATAAAACTGGAGGCCTACCTGGCATCTGCACTTACTTTATTGGGGCACAGAGGGATGGTCCTGAGGCACAAAGCGCTGGGCTGAGGAGGATGGTGAGCCACTGCATATACTTGGAAGGGATGGGCAGGGAGGAAGCTGTCAAAGGGGGTGGAGAAGGGAGGAAGCAACAGATTTACAAATCATCCAGACTCACACAGCCTAGGTGAAGGATGGGGATGGAAGCACATCCAGACTTCATTCCTCTCTATATCTCCTTCTGTCTCTTTGGTAAGATCATAGAACCCTAGACAACACAATCCTGTTTCTTCATGTAAAAAGAATAGAGACAATGTCCTCCTTGTCCCAGTAATGATCAACTAACTTCTGGTGATCATGGTGGATTGCACAGAGATCTTTGTTACAGGTCTCTTTGACACTTGAACAAATGCTTGCAAGCTGAGGGAAAGACCAGTATCCAGAAGGACGAAGGAATTGGAATATAGCAACCAAGAAACTCCAGAACCCAAAACACACTTGGGCAAGTGAGTGGCATTAAATTTGGAAACCAAGAAAATACGATTCCTAGACAGAAACGAGTGGCATATAGGAGCTGACTAATGTTTTGAGTACTTTACATTTTCTGAAGATTTTTAACCTCTCCTTACCACCCTGTCTAGCTCCCTTCTCAGAGCTCTTTCCTTTAAAAAAACAAACAAACAGATGTTTACCTCATTTGGTACGGGTTCATTGCCTGGGCAACCAGCAAGTTATCTGTCCCTTAATTGGTAGACAGTTTGGTTATTTCCAATAAAGATAAATTAAAGAATGAATCATGTGAAATGAGACAACAGGACTTAAATGAGGAGAAGACCCAGTACCACAGAATAGTCATTAACTCTGGAAGGGAGGCAGAAATGGGTCAGGGAGGTTTATCTATATTTGTTTTTTTTTTAAATCTAAGATCTAAAATTATAATAATTAGTAATAAGTTCAGTTTTATATGTACATCAGTGATAAAGAGAATAAATTATTTATTTATTTATTTATTTATTTATTTATTTATTTATGTGTGTGTGTGCCTGAGTGTTTGTGTATGCACCACATATATGCAGGTGGCCAGAGAGGCCAGAAGAGGGCATCAAAGTCCCTGTAACTATGGGTTATTATGAGTGTGAGAGCCGGCAGCCGAAAATCGGTCTTTTCCACAAGAGCAGCAAGTGCTCTCCACTACTGAGCAATCCTTCCAGCCTCAGAAAAAAGTATGTTACAGTCAGACACGTGGACAGGTTGCTGTCCACTGACCCACCATCCCCAGTTCAGGATTTTCATGGCAATGTGAAGCCACGCTCCTGCACAAGGGCCTTGCTGATAAACCCCTGGACACAGTGACACCTAGCTAAGCTGTCTTCTAAGCCTTTACCTCCTGTGAAACCTTGTCATGACAGCCCTCTTTTGAGATCAGGAGCCCAAGGAGAAAGATATATCTGTGAGACCTCACTCCTGATTAGAATGGCCTTAGCTAATCTAGGACATATAAGGAAAGATCATGCAAACTTCTATTTTGGCTGTAGCCTGCCACTGAATAGCAAGGAGGGGGGTTGTCCTTTGCAGCCAGCCACTCCCTGACCAAGGTTCAGTCACAGTCAGTGAGCACATCCATGTGACAGTTTTATAACCCTAACTTAAGCCTCCTTCTTGGTCGTCTTGAGTTGGTTGTGATGGTTGACATGAGACATGGACACACATTGATGTAGGTCTGTTGCCTCCTGTTGGTGAGAGCTGGTCTGCTTTATTAATTGCAAACTACATTTAGCCTTATCATTGAATAAAGGAAAGCAGACTACAGGCACACAACAGCCCTAAGTGGCTGGTGCAAACTTAGCACCTACCTTGCAGAGTTCCCTTGTAACAACCATGCTCTCAGTTTGACTCCTAACCCCACAGTTCTGGCCTTCGGATGCAAAAAATACTTTTTGAAAGGATCTTAAAATGTGAGAAACCAATATGATAACATTGTGTGAAGCTTGTCAAGTAGAAGAAAATAGGAAAGCAAATAGTCCTTGATCTCAGCCGCTTATAAATGTCACAATTAACCTTTTTCTTTTGTCATTCAGTTATTTTTTTTTTTCAAATAAATCCACCGTAGGACTACAACCATAGTACTATGGGAATCTGAGTAAATTTCTCAAAACTTATACTATATTATAATACTGTTACAGGCATGAACAAGGTATGACCCCCACCTTATTCTCTACTTATGCTTTAGATGGAAATAAATTCAGGTTTATAGAAGAGTTGCAAAGGTAGTGAAGAGAATACCTTCATGCCTTGACTCAGTTTCCCCTCCTGTTAACCCTTCCATGCCTGTGGGAGAGGCATACATTTGCCAAGTCTCATTTAAGTGGAAGTATAATTCTATCAAGGAAGCTACAGACATGAACTGGATTTGGTAGTTTCTCCACAAACGTTCTTTTCTATTTGAGAATCCAGTCCAAGGTGGCACATGCACTTGACGAAATCCCATGTGAGTGTTTGTACACAGTCTGTCTGGGTGATGTAGTATAATCAGCCTGGCTACTGTGCTGTTTCTGCATGGTTAGATTGTTATGGTGTCTCTGTGCCCTCAAAGAGGCTCTGGGAAGCATCCTGCTGATGCAGGCCTCTCTTTGTTTAAGATTCTTCCCTCAGACAGGCTCATCACACTTCTGGGAGACAAAAGACAGGACAGAGTCATGGCTGTAGACACCATTGATATTACCAAATGGTCTTCCCAACATGCCCACATACTCGACTACACTGCCACGCCTGACTACTGGAAGGTGGTATATTCACATATCCTTCTCAGCATTCGTGACCCTCACTTCAGCATTTCAGCTTCATTTAATAGGCAAAACCCAACGTTTCAGTTCTTAAAAATTGTCTCTTTCATAACTCACAAATTTGAATATTTCCCTGTGAGTTTTTACTGGCTATACTTCTTGTGTAAGTTCTCTCCTCATATCTTATTTATTAAGGTTTCAGTATGTTTTTTATCAATATTTATGAGTTTCATAATAAAGATATCCCATGGCCTGCCATTTAGCAGTGATTACTTACCCCTCAATCTGCCGGTTTGAAGTTTCCTTTTGTAATTTTTGAAATGCGTCATGAAAGTTTCATGATTCAGAATCAACTAGTTTTCTTTTGATTTATTTTTTTAACCTCTTTTAAGCCTGGAGAGTTTCCTCTACAAAATAAATAAATAGATAAATAAACCTGATTTTGAGATCCATGTCTTTTTCTAGAACTTGGTTTCCCAGGTGTCACAGGCTCATCTGGAATAGTTTTGGTATTTGGTCCAGATGTCTGACATGGCTGCCTTTCATGCACAATCCTACCTCCATAGACAGCAGCAAAAGGCCGTGAATATGTTTCCAGATGGCTGGGAGACATACATTCCTTTTTCTCTGTGACCCCAGGCAGAATCCTTGTATCCATCCTGATCCCTTCCTCCCGCCCACTCCCATGTACATTCAGTTCTTGATCCCAGATGTGTGTGTGTGTGTGTGTGTGTGTGAGAGAGAGAGAGAGAGAGAGAAAGAGAGAGAGAGAGAGAGAGAGAGAGAGAGAGAGAGAGAGAGAGAAATATAGAGAGAGAAAGAGAGAGAGACATAGAGAGACAGAGAGACAGAGAGACAGAGAGATACCCTTCCCTCCACTGCAGGAAAAGTTAGTGTCGCTTGTTCTGTCTAGGATACTTTCTTCATACCCATTTTGTCTGCCTCATTGTTACAATCAGGCAGAACTTGGGAGGTCTTTACTAGGTACAACAAAATCACTACATACTCTGCAACAGTAATGGTCCTCAGACCCAACTGCAAAGTTCTGTTAACTTGTTTGTGGGCCCACATCTTTCCATTCTTACTGAGACCTCACTGGCTGACCCAGTCTCCTGTACATATAGGAAGCTGAATTTATATTTGTTAGATCTGTTGAGAGAAAAAAGAAATGAATGAGAAGGACAATGAAATATGAGTCATACCAGTGCCCAGCAAGGTTGGATGTAAATTCTGTCCAGAGAGTACAACAGTAAAAAAGACAGATTGCTAGAATTCATATTTTTATGATACCAAGTTGAGTGCTGTAGGTTGACATTTTCCCTATCTATTTCACTGTCCGTATAGGAGCCATTAATGTAATGCAAAGGCTTAGAAACACACACACACACACACACACACACACACACACACACACACACACACTCATTCACTCACTGGATATGAACTAGGTTTTACCATTCAAAGATACCCTTGGGAGACATAGAAAGCAAGACAGGGGCAGCAGCTACTTCCCTGCTGCCATTTTTGCAGCCAGGTCAGGTCATCAGAATATGAGAACTCATTATTCTAGCATCCATCACTCGATTGGGTATCTGGAAGTGGCTGTGGGACCAGTATTAACAGTGGAGAGTAACGACTTCTTGGTTCTGAATCTCTGATGTAATGTATAACCACTGCCCCATTCTTTCCCTCTTTCTTTTTTAATTCTCTATTTATCATTCATCTATCATTCATCTATCATCTATTTATCTATCATCTGTCTGTCTGTCTGTCTATCTATCATCTCCATCATTATCTACCTATTATAACAGTTGATGGAAACTACTAACCTCCATTTCTCTGACCTTCTACCAACTTCTAGAACTATCTTTCTTCTTAAAGATTCGAGGGTGTTTTCTAATTTATGGACTGAACCATTACAAACATACAAGTGATATGATGACCAACTCCCTTCTTCCTGAACTACACATCCTGTTTCCATCAATTTTAACTTTTCCCAGTGCATAGGGAGGATGCTACTTCTATGACTCTAGATACAGCCATGCCATTGGATATCTTAATGTTTCCTGAAGGACTGATAAGCTGTTTCTACCCTTTGCCCTCATTTGCCACCATTGAGGCGGTCTAGGAATAGACCTTTAAACCAGCAGTGAATGTGGTCAGTAGTGGCAATTATACAGTCAGACCCATGAATAAAATTATAGTAAGAAAATATAATTGAATTAATAGCTAAGATCTTTAACCTATCAAAAGCTATTATAAAACAATGAGGACAAAAACTCAACTGAAAAAATTTAAAAGACATAAATGTCCAGCAAAAGTATAAAATAATTATTTTTAAGTAATATATAATATTTAATTTTTAAAATTAATATAAAAGAAAAAATATTTAATTTTAAAATGTAATTTTACAAAGTTGTTTGCTTGTTTTGTTTTGAGACACGATCTCTGTATACAGTTCTAGCTGCCCTAGAACTCATTCTGTTGACCTGTCTTTCTTTGAACTCGCAGATTTGCCTGCCTTAGTCTCTCCCAAGCACTGGGACTAAAGTTGTGCACCATCACACCCAACACAAAGGGGTTTTGAGTGGTTTTAGAGTTTGGGCTGTCACTCAGCAGCCTAGTGCTTCCCTTTGCATTCAAGGTCCCAGGTTCGAACTACCTCAACATCACAAAGGACACCTTCAATTATTCATAGAAGTGTAAGATTCACAGCAAAATTGAGAGTGAGGTACAAAGATTGTTTATACACCCTTACCTCATGCTCAGGCCCTCCTATTATAAACAACCCCCACCGAAGACGTACATGTGTTCCAACCGCTCTGCCTCCAATCAACTACCAGCTGAAGTTGACAGTTCACATTAGGGCTCATTATTTCAGTTGAATGTGACACAAGTATGGCTAGCTATATAATGACATATATATGCATCATTATAGTACCATAGAGCAATGGTTAATCCTACCACCTTGATTGAATTGAGACAGATTATTGGAAGGTTCATAAGGCACACTTATGGACATGCCTCTGACAGTATTTCTAGAACAGATTAACCAAGGAGAGAAAGCCCTCCTTGACTGTGGCTGACCATCCCAAAGGCTGAAGGTCCAGGTGGATAAAGGGGGGAGGGAAACGTAAAGCTTGCTAGCATAAGCATTCTCTCTCTCTCTCTGCTTCCTGTCCTCCATGCAATGAGCTGTTCTGATCCCACCCTCTACACCTTGGTGGTCTGGAGTCTCTGAAACCATGGACCAGAATCCTTCCTTCTATTGAATCGTGTCTCTTGAGTGCTTGTCACATATGGAATAGTTTCACTTGTGAAAATTCATCTATTCATCCTTATCTCTCCCCAGATTCCTGGCAATCACTTACACTTCTGCTGTCTGCAGAATGCCAACGATCTGGAATCCCTCAGTCTGTACCCTGTTCCAGACTGACTTCTCTCCCTTAGTAGTACGCATTTGAATTTCTTCCATGTCTCTTTGTCGTAGAATATCCCATCTATTTTTGGTACCAAATAACATCCCGTTGTCTGAATGTACGACAGTTTATTTATCCATTCAGCCTTTGAATGACATCTTGGTTATGTGTAAGATTGGACAATCATGAATAAAGCTGCCGTCGATGTATTGTGCACAGAGTTTTGTGAGAACAGAAAGTTTTAGCTTCTTTAAATAACAAGAGGTTCACAACGCTGGATCATATGGTAAGGTCATTTTTCTAAGAAACCGCCAAAAGCTGTCTTCCAAAGTGATTGTGGCATTTTGAATTTCCATCAGCATGAATGAGAGATTGTTTTTAAAACTGGGGACTGAACTGGCTTCACAACAGATGCTAATCCTGGTCATAAGGCCCTACCCTCTAATCGCCCCCTAAAGGCCATGCATTGTGCTAAGATTCAGCAGACAAATTTTGAGGACTATATGCCCAACACTCCTCTTACTTTTTATTCTGAGACTAAGTTTCACTAGGTTGACCAGATTGCCTTAAAACTTCCTCTGCAGTCCTAACTCTGATCTTCTAGCCTTAGTTACAGAGTAGCCAGGGTTCCTGGTTTATGTTACCAATCCGGACTGAGCAGGAGTTCTTTTTTTTAATTTATTTTTTTATATTTTATTTACATTTCAGATGCCATCCCCTTTCCCCATTTCCCCTCCCTAGAAAACCCCTATCCCATGCCCACTTTTCCTTTTTGCTTTTATACATTTTTAAAAAAAATGTTAATCAAAGGCTTTATAAGTTTGGTAATGCTCAATCAGAAGTGTAACCCAATACCCAACCTAGATATATAAACTATCTTTGACTGGTGGAGACACGTGAACATCTGCCTCCATGCCCCCCTCTTTCTCTCTCTTTCTCTCTCTCATCACCTAGCTTCGCCCTTCCTGTTAAAATAAAATTTTTCTCTCAAAATACAATTAGAGCATAGTTATTCCTAATTGTACCAGGGAGGTACAAGATAGTCCTAATACCCAGTCCATCATTTTGTTGACTAACCAGAACCTCTGTCATCTGCCCTAACCAAAGCACTTAGTTTTGAACCTGGCTTTTTTTCTTGGCTTTAGAATGAATGTCAGCTGAAAATCATCCACTCAGATCTTTTCTCTCAAAGTAAATAGCCAGGATTGGCTATGAGACTATAGGTCTTCAACCCTGTCAGAAATCCAGAATGACTGAGTTAACTGAAATTATGGGAAGCACAAAGCATAGCTTCTAAAACATAGCCAATTTATAGAGACCGCTGAACACCTAAAAAGCCCCTATACTACAGAACATTGGAGCATCAAATCTTCAGCCTTCTGGCCCAGAATCATCTGACAGACCTTAGTGCTGCAGAATTATTAAGGGCTGATTACTCTGTCTAGGCAGATATAATCAGTTGACTATTCTGCAAGTGTGTCCTTTTCTGGACAGTAATTTGTCTGTAGATGGAAAGAGGCAATTCTTGCCTAGTGGCTGTCACTGCACAACTGGAGTAACTCCAAGGGTGCTCAATTTCTTCTTAGAATCCAGGAAACTGTCAAGAGCAGACAGGTCTCTAATCTAAATGAACATTAATATAGAAATATTTGTAACGTCAATTCTGTGGACTTCTGACGTTTTGAAAACCAACTATCCATGTAAGGTAACTTGGACTGTTGTCTGTTAACTCCTCTCAGCTATTTCTAAGTAAAATATGGAAAACACCCTAACAATAAACTCAAAGCCATGAATTTGCTATAGTCCCTTAACTCATAAGCTAACCATCCCAAATCAGTTAAAAAAGTTAAAGAAGGACTGGGTCTAAGCCTTGTATTCCTAAATGTGTTATACAGGCACAATGCCCATAAGAGTATTCATATTCATCTCACTTTTACATCAATAAGAAGCTCGTACCAATGAAAACCTTAAATTTGAAATCAAAGTAATTTTGTACCATTTAAGAAATTATAACTTCATCTTGATATTAATTATACAGATTTCTACCAATAGGTTATGGCTATGCAATAAGTCCTAAATAATCCTCCCTGTTCCAACAAAACCACTACTTTCCCCTAGAAAGACAGACCAATATTAACCACCTTAGTCCTCAAGCCCAGGGAATAGAGGCGCTGACTCTTCTTTAACTTCTTCAAGCTGATTACAGGCATTGAGATATTAGAAGAGGGGTTGGGGGAAGAGTAAATTGATAAGCCTCTGACACTGTGTCTTCACTGCATCCAGATGGAATTCCAGGACATCAGAGGTTTGGGCAGGTCAAGCAGGAGTTCTTTTGCTTCCCATTCTTGGCAGTGTCTGGATTTGGCCATTCTCACAGGTTATACTGAAATTTCACTACTGTTTGAATGTTTGTTTCCTTCCTGATGTGATATTAGTCATCATTCATATGCTTCTTTGCTCCCTATAGATCTTTCTTCATGGATTACCTGACACATGTTACAAACTCGATTTTTTTTTTTTTTTTTAGTGTGGACATTAAGAGTTCTGTGTTTGTAATATGTTCAGTTGCTGTAACAAAATACCATAAACTGTGCCATGGCTCATAAACAGCAGAAATTCATTTTTCACACTTATGGAGCTTTAGGGGCATGGGACATATCTGCAAAATGGAGGGTACTGGGGGAAGGGCTTGATAGAGATGCCCTTATATGGTATGTAGGGTGTAGAAAGTTCAGAATCATAGCACTAAGAGATTTGGTGTCTCTAAAGGTAACCCCTAGTCCTCTTGCTCCAATCTCATATGGCAGAAGGGGAGGTGGAGGCGGGGTAGTTAAGATTTCTTCTCTTTGTTTTTAAGATTTATTGTTTTTATTTTATGTATATAAGTACACTGTCACTTTCTTCAGCTACACTAGAAAAGGGCACCAGATCCCATTATAAATGGTTGTGAGCCACCATGTGGTGCTGGAAATTGAATTCAGGACCACTGGAAGAGCAGTCAGTGTTCTTAACCTCTGAGCCATCTTTCCAGCCCAAGGTTTCTTCTCTAAAAGCACTCTACTAGTTTTCTTGTCACCCACTGTGACAAGATGCAGGACAGAACAACTTAACAGAGGGAAGTTTCTTTTGCTCACACTCTCACAAGATTTAGCACATCACATAAAGCCCGGAGGAGTTCAAGATTGTAAGACCTTATCTCTGAGGACCTGGAAGCAGAAGGCTCAGGGTGTCACTAGAAGCAGATGCATCTCTTAAAACTTCCCCCAGCAACCTATATCTTGTAGTTGGTCTCCATGTCCTAAAAGTTGTATAATCTCCAAAATTGTGCCACTAACTCAGGCCTAAGGATTCAAACTCATGAGACATAGGGGGACATTTCAAACTGAAAACATGACAGGCCTGAGTCTGTTCGTGTTCTCCATCTGATCAGCACCTAAATGCCATAGGATAGGAATTATGTTGGACAGATAAACTCCTGGGGAAACATGTTTAGCCTGTGAATGTTACTAGTAGCCCTTAATCAGATATACTGAATACAAATGGCCATTTGTAGTTTGGGCTTGTCTTTTACTCTCTTGACCATATGTCTTGCAGAGTAGAAATTCTGATGTGCTAACATTTAGACCCAGAAAGCCCACGCTGCTTATTGGGAGCATGCCCTGCATCACCATAAGCTTACAAGTTAGCTAATTTCTCATATTTAAGTTCGGTTCTCACGAGTCTTTAAAAATATTGACTCTCTTAAGTTGGTAGTTCTCAGCAAGTTTTCAGAGGTGTCAATCATTCACCTAGATATATTAGGCCTGGTCAAGATGTTCTTGATTTTTTCAGCTATATGAGAGAACGCTGCTATTGTTCAGTGAAGAGGCATTAACAATACTGCTAAACATTAACAATGTTAATAACTACCTTTCCTGACTGTAGGACTGCTCTGCTATCAGCTACCTAACTCACAACGTCAATACTATCAATAAATAATTGAGGAATTGTCTTAGGTCCAGGAATTCTGTCTAAGAAATTATTCAAATTAACCTACATTAATTAGAATGCACTTGCATTATAACCCTGAACCATACTGTCCCTTGAAATACTTGTTGATGCACATGAGAGGTCACATGTAGAAGTTCTTTTCAGCATTTTCTCAAGTGAGACTTCCTAAACAGCTTCAGTGTCCAACAAGGAGGCTGATGGTTAACGTACGAATGAGCGATGTATGGGAGTGTCATAGGCTATGTGACCTCTACCTACCTTTCTACCATCCTGCAGTCCTTTTGAATGCCCTCTATTTTGTGCGTGGGCTTGGTATAAGATCAAATCCCAGGGCTTCTTTCATTCTGTTATTTTGGGGCTTGGAAAGTAGAAAGGACTAACCCTTTCTCTGTTTCCCCATTGATGAGATAGTCACGTGGCATGAATTTGACTATCAGATGGATCTTCGTAGGTAGAGGCAGACAGATCATTGGAGATTTAAGCTCCTAAATGTAGGTATCTATGGGAAGGAGAGAGGGGTCCCTCCTGGTCTCATAGTTCTTGCTAAGTGAATCAAGCTTATATTAGTTCATCGGAAAACCTTAAGTTCTGTTACTGGAAACATTGATGAAACAGTTAATTACTTAATTACTCAGGAAAGAATCAGAACAACAAGGTGACGGGCACCTGAATATATTTTCTAAAACATTTATGTAATATCAAGTTACCAGTATTATACACAAGATTAACTGAACAATTTTCCCTGGCCTTTCTGAACCATTAATATAACTCAAGTAATAAAACCATTGAGGTCATGAGGGGGAGATGAGAGCATTGGGGAACAGCCTTAGAAGTAAGAAATTGGCCCATTTAAATAGATACGTTAGATTTCTGTACATTGCAAATACTCTAATGAATTGCAGAACTCTATTTCATAATTAAAAGAAAAGCACATCTGGGCACACTAGGAAGGAAAGAAAATCAAGACAGAGTCTTGCTATGTAGCCTTGACTGGTCTGGATCTGGCTATGTAGACCTGGCTAGCGTTGAACTCACAGACTAGCGTTGAACTCGAGCTGTCCCTCTCTTCTGAGTGCTAAACTTAAAGAAGTACACCACCACAGTCATCAAGGAAATCAAATCTTAGAAGACTCATTCACTCAAGGGATGTTTGCTCTGATCATTTTCTACTCTGTATGCTAGACAGGACAGAACTGGTTTCTCCCCTTATGGAATGTTATTTAAAATTGGGAAATATGGGAAATAAAAGTGTCTAACAATAAAAAAATGACAAATACTGCTTATTATAGAAGCAAGTATGGTATGGATGCATTTGCAGTCATCAAAAATAATTATTTTTGCTGGGCAGTGGTGGCACACGCCTTTAATCCCAGCACTTGGGAGGCAGAGGCAGGCGGGTTTCTGAGTTTGAGGCCAGCCTGATCTACAGAGTGAGTTCCAGGACAGCCAGGGCTACACAGAGAAACCCTGTCTCGAAAAACCAAAATAAAATAAATAATAATAATAATTATTATTATTATTTTAATGACAGAAAGTTAGGTAAAATAAACCATAAGATTATGAGCATGTACACATACACATATAATCACTAAATTATAAGTGAAATTATATATAACAAAAACTATATGTATAATGAACATACAGAACAGTTTTTTTAATTGTATATGACCAAAGGAAGGTCTACTAAAATGCTAGCAGGACTTGTTTCTGAATGATAAAACCGTGGGCCTGTGTGTGTTCTAAATCTTGACAACTTTCATATGCTGTTTTAGAAGTATAAAATATATTATTTATGATCTTAAAATTATTTAAGAAAAATAGATACTGTCCTAGTTTCTTTTCCCATTGTTGTGATAAAGTACCCTGCTAGAGAAAGGGTTTATTTTAGGCTATGGTTCCAGGTTATAGTCCATTAATGCAGGTAAGTCAAGGCATCAGCTAGTCATATCACATCCACAGTCAAAGAGCAGAGCGCTCTGAATGCATGCATACTAATGCTAAGTTACCTTTCTCCACGTTTTAAATTATTTATTTATTTATTTGCTTATTTCTTATTTCATATGTGTGAGAGTGTTTGCCTTCATGTTGCCATGTGCATGCCCTATCCCTCAAGGCCAGAAGGGAGTGTTGGATCTCCTGAAACTAGAGTTACAGAAAATCATGAGCTGCTATTTGGGTGCCCAAAACTGAGCCAGGTCTTCTATCAGAGCAGGAAGTGCTCCCAACTATTTAGCCATCTCTCTAGCTATGTCTTTCTCTACTCTTTCACAGTTCAGGATCCAAACTCAGGGGATGGTGCTACCCATAGAGAGTGGGTCCTCCCACTTCAATTAACATCGTTAAGATAACTACCAATAAACATGCCCACAGGCCAAACTGGTCTAGACAATTTTCCAGATACCTTTCCCAGATGATTCTAGAGTGTGTCAAGCTGATAATTAAAATTAACCATTTCAGACCGTATTTTCAAAACAGCCCATAAGAATATCTTAGCTATATACACAGACACATGCATGTACCATGCATACACAACATATATGTTACAAGTAGATTAAAAACTGCTCATCTTATTAAACCCTTTTCAAATTCTAATGGAAAAGCCATAAAGTTTGGCTTATTCCACTGTGAACTGTAAATCTCATTTTGCTGGTCTCCGATGACCACAAGTTACAGAATGGATCAAAGGCTAATTTAGTTGGGCCATTTTTTTTCTACCAGTGGCAGGTTGGAAGTCACTAGTCAAGTTCTAGTGAGGTTGTCTGAGACCAATGTGGTACAGTCAGATCTTGTTTGAATAACACTTAAGACGGGATACTTGGACATCCAACACAATCTCTTTTGTCTGATGCAGGCAAGGTGGGACCTCCTCTTGACATCAAGCTGGGAGCCTTGAACTGTACAGCCTTCAGCATCCAGTGGAAAACACCAAAGCGTTCTGGTAGCTCCATCACTGGGTACACAGTGAGTACAGGGGTATGGAGGATTCTACGGTGTGTGTGTGTGTGTGTGTGTGTGTGTGTGCACGTGTGTATGCATATATGCATGTGTGCATGCATTGTGTTTTGTGTGCGCGCGCACACACACATGTGCGTGCTTTCACTATGTATACCTCCTGTACAGATTAAGTATCCTTTATCTGATTGGGATCATTAATGTTTTGAATTGAGAATTCTTTCTTCCTTCAGATTTCAGAGTAAATAATTAGCTATCTTGGAACTAGGACCCACAGCTAAACCCAAAATATAATAACAGCTCATACGTACCTTACACATACATATAGCAGGAGACAATTTTATATACTTTTAGTGTATCTGTGTTTTCACTCACCATGTGAAGCCAGGTGTGAAATTTTACTTTTTTTGTGTTTTAGGGTCATATCAGCACTCAAAATGTTTCAGTTTTTGAAGCAGTCCACAGCTTGATTTTTGTAATATAGGTACTCACCCTGCTTTTGACCCCTTACATCAATCCTCTTGTGATAATGACTGTGTCATTCTCCTCTGGTGACCTGGTAGCACCCTTCATCCACTGGGATCTATGCAGTCTTTTTGGTATATGGCAAAGGAAAATCAAAACAGGTAGAATGCATGGTTTTTGCTACCGGCTGCATAGCATCAAACTTAGATAATAGAGAAGCAGAGAAAATCACAGGAAGTCACTGACAGGACCTGAGCTAAAGGGACACACGGAAAAGCGGGGAATGGTTAGTGACTGTCCTAGACCAGGAGAGATGAAAACTTTAGGCTGAACTATTGCAGTTCACCGAAATATTTTTCTTTGAATAGTGTTTTTAGAAATGAGTTAACTCTAGAAGTCAGGGCATTTCAGACTTCTGAAATCTCTGTGATATTGAGAGAGCTGGTCATATCAAGCTCACGATGTCATGCCCCTGGGGTTGGGCACTTCATTGGAGATGCAGAGAAAGCTGCTTGTTCCATTTGAATTCCTCCACTGCCTACTGTCTTTGTTTCACTGAAGAACAGGGGTTGTTATGCATGGTCCATGCCCTCTGGTCTTCTTAAAGTAGAAATCTATTTTGACACTGTCTTAGGGTTTCTGGTGCTGTAATTCTACATCATGACCCAAAGCAACTTGGGGAGAAAAGGGCTTATTTCATGGTGTAACTTTCAGGTCACAGTGCATCACTGAGGGAAGTCAGGGCAGGAATCAAGCAGGGCAGGGACCTGGGGATGGGATCTGAAGAAGAGGCCATAGAAGAGTGCTGCTTATGTTTTACTCCACCTGCTTTCTTCCAGTGCCCACAACCACTACCCACAGTGAACTGGGCTCCTCCACATCAATTATGACACACACACACACACACACACACACACACACACACAAAATGCACAATAGGCTTGTCCAGGGCTTAGTCTTATAGGGGCATTTTTTTTTTTTTTCAGTGACGTTGTTTTTTCAAAATGACTGCGTCTTGTGTCAAGCTGACATAAAATGAACTGGCAGTAACTCATCCACAAACATGAGAAATGAGTGTCTCAAGAAGGCTGTATTTGGGGGGTAAAGGGAGGAGCTAAGTCCAACTCTACCCTATTCTTCTTCACTGTGGGGATCTTTCCCCAAGCCTGTGCAGGCTTGTGACCCTGCTAGATACTACTCTTTAGTTACAGGGACCTACCTAGTACTTATGAGGCAAGGTGACATACCACAATAGTCACACTCTTTCTTAATGTTTTTGAACATTTGATATTAGGAAAATGTTGCCTCTATTCTCACCAGGGTCTCTGCTTCTTTTCAAGGTGTTTTATTCTGAGGTTCATTCAGATAAATCCCTCCGGGAGCGGTCACATAATGTACCTGTTGGCCAGGATACCCTAATCACTGTGAGTATTTCCATGTGGGCATCAGGGTGTTTGGGACCTCAGGGAAACACAAACAGATGTCTGGCTTACTACATGTATTTTAATGTATGTAATAATAACTAGGGTTTGCCTTAGCATTCTCAAGTGTTTCCTAAGTGTGCTACTCTGGTGACATACCTCTCTCTCCAGAAAGGCAGGCATTTGATGCGAAGGTCCATCCCAGACACACTTCCTTCTTCCCTGAGTGAAATCAGCCACACAAAGACCTCCCCCACTCCACCATAATTTTCTTCATAAAACTCACGGCTGACACTTTTGTAATCTCAATAAAACTTTATAAATAAATATGACACATCTGTGAGTTCCCAACTGGCAGAAGGAAATGATGTAATTGAAATGTATATCCACATGGTCTGTTGTTTATGTTATTTCCCCAGCCCAGCATGTGTCGACTTCTCCTGTTTCTTGTCAGGGTCTCTCAGGGTGAAACTGTTTGCTTTTAGCTCCTTCTGGAACCTTCGCCCCACCCCCAACACACACTCTTCCTTCCCATTCCTCTCCTTAATCTGCAGGCCAGAGCTTCAGAATAGCTCCATAAAGAATGACACTGGTGCCTACAAACAACAGTGTCATGATGGCCATGGTGGCACTGTCTGTCACTCCCATTTAATAAGTGCCTGCTGAGTACAGCACAGCCCGGAACCCATTTGTCATCTTCGATAAGCCGCTATTACTTATTAAGTGTCTGTCAGTGCCAGGCTCGGTCCCTCCTGCTTTATGTTTGTTTTTCTGTTTAATCTTCACAACTCTTCCATGACCTCATTCTGCTGACAGGAATGCTGAAACATAGAGGTGAAGTAACTCCCCCAAATCATATATTACAGAAACCAGCATCACCTGTACACCTCCAGTGGAGGTCTGAGCCACAGACCTGTCTCATCTTTACTAAAGCTCTCATGGCCTGGGAAGACTAGCTATGCATTTCAGCTTGCTTGTATCTTCCAGTCAGCCTCCAGCCCTGAACTCATTAGCCTTTGAAGTCCTCAGGTCCAGCCTATGGTTCTCTCTGTTCTAAATTGGAAGATTAGTACAAAGCATTGGGCTTCCCTGCCAATTTCTAATATTCCAGCTTCTTGCTGATGTAACAGCTGGCATAGTGCCTTCTGTACGTCCACTGAAAGATAACATGTTGTCCTTGTTTGGGGACAATATTCATTTGGGTTAGGTTCATTTAAGAAACCACCTGGGACTTTCCACAGTCCCATTGACCCCATCAAAAAGTGGGTATTTTCCTTAATAGTGTCCCCCACCAGCCTCCTGTGTTTCAAGGCTGACTCTTCTACATAAAATACAGAGCTTTGAAACTGAGAGTCTGCCTGCCACAGGGCACCCGGGTTATACAAGTAGCTCTGTGAGAGCAAGTCAAAGCAGGTGTAAAATAGAAGGCCAGGAAGTGTGACACCGGGCTTCTGGAACTCCCATTTGCAGGTTAGAACACTGGCCAATGTGACTTTGTCTAAGCTTCAGCTCTGTCCCATAGAAAGAACACAATAATCAGACTGCACTGATGCACTAACTTCTTTCTGCATCACAAAGAAGTTCGATGTCATGTCTGATGCTCTGATGTTGACTATACACCCTCTGTTCTTTACATCCAGGCAGTAAGGTGTCCTGAAAATTTCTAGTGTTCCAGCATCTTGCTGATGTAACAAATGACATAGGGGCTACTGCAAGATAACATGAAGACCATTTAGGGACAGCATTCAGGCTTGGGAAAATTCAGTCTGGCCTGCTGGCATGTAATCATAGCTGAGGCAGGAGAATGTCAGTTTAATACCTGCTGGGCTACAGAATGAGTTCAAGGATACACCATAAGCTACTTATGAAAGTCATGACTTAAAAGGGAAGGAAAAAGATGGGAAATGAAAAGGTAAAAATAAGGAGAGAGGCTGAGGCAACAACGCAATGGTAGGGTGCTTGACTAGCATGTGAGAGGCTCACCATTCAAACCCCAATATATAAAATAAAACAAAGGAACAAAACATACTCCAATAAAACAATTAGAGAACAGTATAAGACCAGATGCCATTAACCTGATATTTAATAGTCAGAGTTTGAAAAGGGATAGATAAATACTGACATGAGCAGTCAAGAGATAAAACTTGGGGCTAGAAATTGAAACAGAACTTTCTAGAAAGTCAGATTCAAAGGAGAACCATCCCAGTGGGAAAAGATGGTTTGAACATTAGGAATGGGCATCTGTGTGTATGCACATATGGCTGGGTGCCAGTATGTTTCAGTGGGGGTGAGGACATGTGTCTTATATACAGGACTAGAGGGGACTTCTAGAAGCTTCTGATATGCATGAATATGATGAACCTATAGGACAGAGCCTATAGGGAAGTCTTGTAGAATGGCAATCCATGAGTTCAGATTCTTAGGCTACACCCAACTGACCAACCAACCAGGCAATAATTCTGAGTCTCTGTCTCCCATCAGTCAAGTAAGGACTCCAATGCTGTCCAAAGCCACATACGGTATCTGACACACAGGCTGCCAAACTGTATGTCAGAGTACCTCAGCCATCTACGGCAAGGCTTATATGAGCACTCTGTCATATTTTTGGAGCTGGCGAGAAGGAAGGCTTGATGAGTAAAAAGAAGTTGATATACAACCTGGTGACCTGCAGTTTGTTTACCAGAGCGTGTAAAGGTAGAGGGGGCTGGGTTCATAAAGCTGTCCTCTGCCCTTTGTACGTGGATCCTAGCCCACATATATATCATGCACACACAAACACACACAATAATAATGGTAAGAGTAATGATGATAGTAATAATAACTTGCAAGGACAAACAGCAACATCTCTGTGAATTAATATTAAGAAGGTGTTTGGGTATAACTACTTAGTAAATGGAGTTGTTGTGTGTTTCTTTTGGCCCAGAGATGGTGTAAAATGTTTCTGAGAAGTTGTGTGTGCCTTAAGCAGAGGACGTTTGGGACCTCTGTACTTTGGCACTTCAACCTATAGCATACAGGTGTTGTGAGGATTGAAGGAGGCAGCCGTTGTAGTGTTCTCAGCATGACACTGACTTAGACCTAGGAGTTGGTGAATACAATTTACATTGCAAAGGAAGGAGTGTATTTGCCTCTGTCAACCTTGTGGCACAGGCAGGAGCTCTGCTGATTGAGTTTAGCCCTGCAGAGTTTCTCCTCTTTAGTTCTCTTCTGCTTTCCTTTCTCTCTCTTCAGAGACCTCTTCCTGATCACCAGGCATTTTTTGTATATCTTTGGGAAGTTGAACGATAACCCCAGCCCAGGATTGGGGAAGGGGGTCCTCTTCACTGAATGTTTAATTTTCTGCATCCCTTTGACCTATGTAGATAACTAATCATAGGGTTAGCAAGTGGGATTTTAATCACTTTAGGAGGGGGTATTAGTATCTTTGTGCCTGATGTGTTGTTATCTCAGAAGGCAAAGAAAGGCTAACAGGTTGAAGTCATTTGAATTCTGTTCTAAGGTTATGGGAAACTAGTTGAAAAGAGAAAATATTTAAACTCATGAACCACATAATGGGGAAGTTCCCCCCCCCCCACCTCTCTTATCCTTACTTTTACTGCCACAGAATATCCCTATAGTAACATAGGCCCAATCACCAAAAATAAAACTTGATTTTGATTTTTCAAGATGGAGTGCCAAGTAGGGAAAAAGCTTGACAAATGGATAATTGGATTTAATGACACATTGAATAGAGGAAACACAACAGATATTCTGACCAAAATCACCTGGCTGGCAGGGTAGCATTCTTAGAGAATGTTGGCTAAACTTCTAGAAGCTTCTGATATAATTAGCTTCTTGCACCCACTTTATCCTTTGTCTTAGAAAGATGTCTTGCATCTCCATTCTGTAAAACAAAATAGTGAAGTAAAGCAAAGAAAATTTGGTAATATTTGTGAGCATTATAAATAAAGAATAACTGTTAGACTGACAATTTTTACATTTTGATCATGTACCATCAGTTAAGTGTTTGAGCACACACCAATATATGTATATTTATGTATTTATAAATTATACATGAATTATGTACATTATAAAATCCCACAGAATCTTTAAAGAAGAGATAAAACAGAAATAGAAAGTTCTGGTTTCTTCGGCTATCTCACTAGGTTGTGTTGCTTACCTAAAGACTCCGGACAGTTCTTTGGACTCTACTGGACTACCTAAGCTAGAACTTTGATTCTGTTTAGGTCATATCTAAAGTCAGAGAGAGAAAACTTAGGAATTGGAAGACTTGTTTCTAGTTCCCATTCTATTATCACCGGAGCAAAGGTGAACTTCAGTAAGGTCACTGAACTCATCAGCATCTCTTTGACAGAACATGGGTAGACTAGCTAAGCTTCCTGACTGGCACCACATTGGTTAGTAGAGGGTATATATAGAAGTATGCCAGTCAGTCAATAGAGGGCATGTAGAAGTGTGCCTGGGTATCTCTTAGTGGGCAAACACAAAGGTTATAAACTCTCTTATAGTATTTGGAGGAGATTCCACACAAGGAGGATTTTTAGCTCTCTTCCGTCTTGTTGTTCTTTCCCTTTTTAAAGATTGTGCGTGTGTGCATGTGTGTGTGCATGTGTGTGTGCATGTGTGTAAAAGGCATTGGATCCCTTGAGACTCAGGATTGTTCAGGAATCGCCCATGAGTTCTTTCTCTCTCCGGCCTCCCACCCCGTTGTTCTGCCTACCCTTTGTATCCTCATCTCCATAGTTTAAAGCAGCTAACTGCCACAGCCATGTTGTAGCCAATGAATGACAAAAAAAAAAAAAAAAAAAGAAGAGGGAACACACACCCCTTCTTTCTAATGAGTAGCTCAGAAATTAGGCCCTGCATTTTCACCTGTGTCTTATTGGACCAATTTTGTTCATGTGACAATGCCAAAGGAAGGGAGCCTGGTGATGTCATGCCATGGTCCACACTGAAGTGCAGGGATTCTGTTATAGGTGAGGATAGGATGGATATGAAGAAGTTGAGTCATAAGATCAATTTGTAAATGAAAGGAGTACTAAGACAGTAGATACAGAAAGGCAATTGAACTTCAAACAAGCAGAGACTAGCTTTAGATGTGAATGTGCTGTGTCTGGAAGCCAGGAGATTGGAAAGACTAAGTTATGAACAATTTTATAATGGAAGCTATAGTCCTGGCTGCTTGAGATAACTTCAATGCTGTTTTGATCCAGTTTCCACATCTATAAAGTGTGGATAATAGCACTGACCTCTCAGAGCTATTGTGTGAATTGGAAAAAGCACTGGTGTGCTAAGACTTTATAAATTGCAAAACACTATGTAAGATCATTTGGCTAAACCAATCATGAGATCCAAGTATGATACTGTGTTCACCCGTGAAGAGGGAAGAACCTTAAGGAAGAGCCTTCTTCACTCAGTTATTTGAACCTTCTCTGACCGCAGTGAAATGCATGACCTGCCTTTCAAAATCCCTACAGATGTGAATCAATGGACATCGAGTCACCGACAGATGTTCCTGGTGTTGTGGAGACAAAGGATGCAACTTTATGAAGTGGGTTTTTGCATTTTATAAAAGAATAGGCAAATAAACAAATAAAAATCAGGCTCTCTGGCAGTGCCCAATCTTGCCAAACAAAGCCAAACAAAATGAAGAGATGTAGGGAGAGTTAGAGAAGGATCCTGAATTCAGTCTGGCTTCCCCCAAGAAAGCATCCCCAACAGAAATGAAGCACAGGAGAGAGGAATGTCTTGGCTTACTTTCAGACTTTGACAAAGCACCAGAACATAGCAAAACCTTTTTAATTTAGCGAAGAACATATTGGGCATTTCCTCCAGTTTCATGGAAGGCTGAAGTGGCATTTACAAGAGTTTCAAGGACAGACATATAAAGATTTGTAGAATTGTCAGGTATTTTACTAGTCATTCCAATGATTTTCACAAGTCACAATATTCTGAGAAATTCTGTTTTGGGGGAGCAGTGTGAGCAGAGGAAATGAGAGTAAATCACTGAATCTGGTTCTTTCTTCATGGCCGTAACTTCTTAGTACTCTTGAGCCTCTCACAGGTGGGCACCAGGTTGTCGTATCAGCATGAGAAATGGTGAGCTGGAAGCAGTTGGCCTCTGTCTCTCCCCATCTGAGGGTAGCACTAATTTTCCATGTCTAATGATCAGTTTGAGTGCTTGCTAATGTATGTATGCCACTCAACAAATAGAATTTTTTTTATTTTTATACTTAATACACCCACAGTTCTGATCTATGAACATTCATATCACAATAATGTTCTACACGCTTTTGCTGTAGATTGTATTAAATAATAATCTAGCCTTCATTATTTATTATTCATGTAAACCTCACAATACTTTCCAGTGTAGATATGATTAATTTAGAACTCACGTTTCAGAGTCGTGTTGAGCAGGGTTTGGATCCTAATTCGTCCCTTACTAAGTACATGTCATGAGTACACTGAATTAAATAAAGATATATGCACAAAGGCAAGGATATGGGACAAATAAACCAGCCACAGATGGGAATTAATATTAGTTAAATTTGGTATCCACTCCTGGCTAAATCAACACTAATATATGAAATTACATAATTTCCCTCCATATATACACATACATATGTATATATATGTATATACATATATGTATATATGTACATATACGTATATACATGTATGTGTATATATGTATATATGTACATGTATGTATATATGTGTATATATGTACATGTATGTATATATGTACATATATGTATATATGTGTATATATATGGATCTGTAGCTTTGTACTATAGCTCACCTTACCCTCTCAATATTATCTCTATTCTGACTAAATAAAAATTATTTATTTTACTTTCTCTATGATGACTTCCCAGAAGAAAAAGATCCTGCAGAAAAAAAACCAGTAGAACATTCATTTAGTTTGAACGTATTTCTGTTCTGTGGGACATGCCTGGAGTGTCAGTCGAGAGAAGAGAAAACCTGAGGTTTTAGACCCATCACTCCCTCTAGACTCTAGACCTCTTAACTTGACCTCAACCTTGGGATAGAAGATAGAATTAGGAGTCCACGAAGCAGAACAAGAGAAGGCACTATGGACACAGACCTCATGTTCAGCAGAGATCTCTTGTGAAGAAGTGTGTAGGAGAGAGAGAGAGAGAGACAGAGAGACAGAGAGAGAGAGAATATGAGAACAAAGGGAAGACTAGGAAAATGCTATAGCTGTGGTCCACACAAGGAGCCAAGGGACTCTGAGGCAGAAATGGAGGAAGGAGGCAGGTCCGAGAACTTACACAGTGGCTGGCAAGAGACACCCAGTCCTGTCTGTGGAGTTGCTGACTACAGAGCCTGGAGCTGGGTGCTGTCTTAGCTAGTTTTATGCTGCTACAACAGAACATCATGGATGATTTATAAAAAGGAGAAATTTATTTGGCTCATCTTTCTGAAAGCTGAATATCCAAGGGCATAAGAGTCACATCTGTTCAGCATCTGGTGAGTGTCCCCTGCTGCGTCATCCCATGGCAGAAGGTGAAAGAGCCAGAGAACAGAACGAGAGAGTGAGGGGACAATTCATTTCTATTTAGATTTCTAATGTTTATTCTTTTCTTTTTTTCATTCTCTCTTTCTTTCCTTCTTTCTTTCATTTTTTTTTTCTTTCTTTCACTTATTTATTTATTTATGAGACACAATATCTATAGCCCAGGTTGGACTCAGAAAACCTCCCCATGTAGTCATGATGACCTTGAATTTCTGAACCTCCTGCTTCCACAGTCAAGAGTTAGTTCCTTCAATAACTAACTAGTCTACTCCCCTATTAACTAACATTACTCCATACCTGAAGGCTCTGTCCTCAGAAACTAATCACCTAGGACTTGGCTCAGTCTCTAACCCTGTTGTACTGAGGATTTAATTCTCTATTAGATGATGAATGTGGACTTAAGGGGAATGCAATCAAGGTCTAGAAGGTACTGTTGATCAAGATGGTGGGGTCAGTATTGAGCTCTTTTCCTAATGAGGTAATCTGCTTGAAGAACACTTGGTTCTTGATTCCTTTCTTTCATTTTACTTCAGTTTACTTATTCATTCATCAAAAGTCCCACATGAGCACTGGTGGTATGTCTGGCATTACTCTGCTAAGCTCTGTGATGCCAGGAGAATAGGAAGTTGCATCCTGCCCTCAACTGGGTAGGGAGAAGGTGAACAGGCAATCACACGACAAGGTGAGTTGTGTTGAGATCGAGGCCCACCAAGGACACGAAGGAAACACAGAGGAGGAGCATCTAACCAGACTGGGGGACGGGGTAGAGAAATGAGGTAATGTCTCAGTTGAGTCATGAAGGATGGGCAGGGTGAGCCAGGCAGAAGTATGGAGAAGGGCATTTCATGGAGAGGAGCCGCAGGTTCAAAGGCCCAGAGGCAAGGAATTGAATGGCATAAGTGTAATCCCTGCCAAGTTCTTAGGTATGACTGGAATGTAGAATGCAAAGAGGGGCGGTGGCCTGGGTGATGTTAGAAGGATGAACCAGGGGGACACACGCATGCTGTTCCACAGGGAGCTTTAAGTGTAAAGTGAGAGGGTCCTATTTGAGAGTTAGGAAGATAACTTTGGCATAGCAGCATCTGGCCCAAACTGGAGCACAGTCAGTGCTTGTGTTAGACAGAATCAGCCTAGCATCATCATTATAAGGGCTAGATTTAAATGGCTATTGGGATAAAATGACATAGGTACGTCCCAATGGAGTGAAGAAGGTGTCATCGGCTACACTGTTAACTGATTGGGTGATGGGGAGAGGAGAATGGATACGTAAGTATCAGGAATCTCTGGCTTAGAAAGTGGGAGAATAGGGGTGTTCTACATAATTTTCCTAGTAGCAAGAAGAGCAATTGGTTATATGTGATCAGGTATTAATATTATTAGGTATGCGTGGTCAGGAATTAACAATTGATGTTTTAAGTTTTCATAATTATTAGTTGAAACTTCTGAAGCGTTTTTTTTTTTTTTTTTTTTTTAACCTCCTAATTTTCTTCAGTGACAGTGAACATCTAAAGATGTCCTGGAATAAAATTAAGATGTGTTCCCAGCTCTCAAACAGTTCAATAGTTTACAACCTTGTTTGAGAAACAGTAACAGGTTGTAGTACAAGTTGATTGTTAATATTTTTGGACTCTGTGTGTGTATGTGTGTGAATGCGTGCACATGCGTGCATGTGTGTGTCTGTGTCTGTCTCTCTGTGTGTTTATGTGTATCTGTGTCTCTTTCTGTGTCTGTGTCTCTGTGTATCTGTGTCTTTCTGTGTGTCTGTGTCTGTCTGTCTGTCTGCCTGTCTGCCTGTCTGTCTGCCTGTCTGCCTGCCTGCCTGCCTGTCTCTGTATGTGTGTTCGTGTGTCTGCATCTTTGTGTGTATGTCTGTGTCTCTTTCTGTGTGTGTGTCTGCATCTGTTCTCTTTGTGTGTGTCTCTCTCTCTCTTTCTTTCTCTCTCTCTCTCTTTTTCTTTCTGTGTGTATGTCGATGTCTGTGTCTCTGTGTGTGTGTCTGTGCGTGTATGTGTGTCTCTGTGTCTGTGTATGTGTGTCTCTATGTAATTGTCTGTCTGTGTATGTCTGTGTCTATGTGCATGTCTGCATCTGTGTGTATGTCTGCATCTGTGTGATGTCTGTGAGATGAGATAGGATGCAGATGGCACTCAGCCATAAACAGGAATCACTTCTGTCTCATCTCTATCACATAGTTCGAAGGTAACTGCATGGATTATCTTAGCTCACCAGTAGTTTTGGCTGATGTGTCACATGAAGTCAAATGTACAGTTTTTGACTTCTGACGCCATACTACTGTCATAAAATCTTTGAATTTTTTTTTTTTGGATTAGAATTTTTTTCCAAATTAGTGGCAAAATATTTAGCAAACATGTTCACTAAATTTAGGTGGTCTAGAAAGGTGTCGAGGAAGGAGTTGACTCCTGAAGTGGATGGTGAACCTAGGTAAGCAGAGGAGCGCCATCACAGACCCCAGACAGTAGGTATTACAATGACCTGTTTCTTGAGCATGGCTTTCTTACCAACTATGGTACAGTACATACACAATTCCTAATGTTATGACCATGCAGGACAGCTATGTGTCCATTAATGAAGAAGAAGCTGATACTCGGGAGGTTTGATGTAAAGGGCACAGGTAGGAAAGGGTAGAAGAATCAGGTTCAGGCCAGAACAGGTTGGCTCTAAGCTGGTAGCCTTTCCACTGTTCTGTACTCTACTGCTTCTCTCTGAAGAGGCCAGCTGCCCCTCCCACTTAGCACTGTTGTTGGGGACACGCCTCTTTTCTTGAAGCCGGAGGGGGAAATCTTCTTCACCTCGGGCTTTCTACTCAGTATGATTCTGCTGGGAACTTCACACATGCATCCAACATTAGTTGTAGCACTTCTCAGGGAGCGGGAGGTGGTCAGCATCAGCACCGCTGTCAATAAGATCTGGGAACTTGTCAGAAATACAACAAATCCTTAGGTCACTCCTCATTCAGGACTAAGGAATCAGATCAGACACTATGAGAATTGACTCCATCGTTTACCTTAAGAACGCTCTCCTGGTGTTTCCATTGCTTTAAAAATTGAGAACCCAAATTTTCATCCTTTACCCTATGGTATAAATCAAAACTCGAGTTTGCCATGTGGCTGGCCTCTCTACATGGCAATTTAAAACTGGAAAGAAAGACACTGGGTATACCCTCAAAAGATCCCCACGTGCTTTGCAGCAGCTCTGAGAACAGCATCTGAGGTGTGAATAAGCTCCCGCTCCGGGACACTGTGCAGACTCTAATAAAGACTGACCCTCTGGACCTGTGAAATATGTTGTGCTGCCTTGTGACTTTTGAATTTTATAACTGGTCTAAACCTAGATAGAGCCGTCTCTACTCCAAGCATGTTCCCGGAGATCTAAGATGTGAACCTTACAACAACTGTTTAGATCAACAGTTCTCAGTGTATGGGCTGCAATCCCTTTAGGGGTCAGAGAACCTTTTCACAGGAGCCACATATCAAATATTTATAGTATGATTCATAGTAGTAGCAAATTTACAGTTATGAAGTAGCAAGAGAATAATTTTATGGCTGGGGGTCACCACAACATGAGGAACTGTTTTAAAGGGTTGCAGCATTAGGTAAGTTAAGAATGACCTGCTCTAGACTATCCAAGTAGAACTTTAAATTCTTGACATTTTTCTTGTTTGATTATTGACAGGAGGAAGTGATTGGAGATTTGAAGCCAGGCACTGAATATCGAGTGAGCATAGCAGCCTACAGCCAGACTGGCAAAGGGAGGCTTAGCTTTCCTCGGCATGTGACCACTTTGTCTCAAGGTAAAATTAGGCTCAAAATAATTAGTAATGAGAAAGGACTTCCATGTACATATGCCTTCAGTCAGCAAAAATCACATGCCAAATACTGGTCTTTTGGCTCTAAGAGGCCGGTGGTGACCACAGTAAGCATGCCTCTGGTCTATCAGAACTCAGCAGAGCTAGTCAAGGCATTATTTAATTAGCACATAAAGACAGATTGTAAAGTGTGGTACCTGCAGGTTGCAGGGGCTTACCACATAGGGATGCAGAAAGAGCTCACCAAGACAATTAAAAAAAAAAAAAAAAAGAGATTAACCTGTAAGTAGGAATCAAGATAGTGAGGAAGGGGAGAGATGGGGAGAAAGTCCAGCAAATGTTCATCCACATGGTACAGAGGTGGACCCTGGGTCCATTGTGGTCACTGTTCACACTGCACTCTCTGTCAGGAAGTGACATTAATCTATCTCCACTCCATTACAAGAAGTGCTTAGGAAGGTGGAAAGTCCTCCAGCCCTAAACAATAGTGTGTGCAAAACCAGAAGGTATGGAAGTCTTAACTGTCTACAGACTACCGTCTGTACTGGGTGATGCGATCCTTTTTGCACATGAGGGGATACACCCACATGCCTTACCATGGCTGTGTATTTTGGTCATCAGAAAACATACATACACATACATACAAACACATATATGGAAGTGTTGTAAAGTAAATGGCAGTAACAACGGGGATTTAGTTTCCTTGGGGCTGAGTACCAATTACAACATGGAAGCAGGTGAATGATTGACAGGAGCTGGAGGTGTGGCAGAAGATTCTCAGGGATACACATCATGTCTCTGGGCCAGTGTAGCCAACTGAGTTGTTTTCCAGCCAGGGGTTCTGGGAGGAGAAAGGAAGACAAGATTTCAATGAGTGCATGTTACATGGTAAAATCATGTGTGGTTTTGTTGTTTGGTGTGGCTTTTGAGGCCACACCGAATAACTATGTCTCGGTAGTAGAATGTGCACCTGTTTTGGATGTACCCAACCTCTCCATCAGCTGAGGCCACTAGCCAAGTCTAGCTGTGTTTGTCATCCTGCCTAGATTCCTGCCTGCCCCCTGCAGCGCCCCAGCAGCCACATGTCCTTGTGGTTTCCGATTCTGAAGTGGCCCTTTCTTGGAGACCTGGAGAGAATGAAGGAAGTGCCCCACTACAGTCCTACTCTGTGGAATTCATTAGGTAAGTCACAGGTCAGATCACACACCACAGCTCCTCCCCACATGATATAAGACAGGGGCAGATCTTCACTTGACCTCAGCTACATGTGTGTTCAATGTGGCACAGAGTCTTGGAAGACTAAGTTTGCAATTGGGCCAACATATGTCCCTGAATATTGATCTTGGGTGAGTTGTCATTGGTGATGCTGTCCCCTCCCGCAGTGTCTTTTGCTGCCAAACACTGCTCTGAGCTGAGCTCTGGAATCGCTTTATGCACCTGTACCAACAAACTGGCCTTTATTTCAGGCATGAAACTTGCCCTTTTCACTTTAAAGTATTGTATTTGAAATAAATATTTGATGGCTTTTCTCAGAGAGGGAGGGAAGAACTCGTTACTTATAGACAGCATGCACTCCAGATCCATATTACCTTGGGGCAACTTCCTATGTTTGAGTTCAACTCCCTTCCTTCCTATCAACAACCTAAGCTCTTGCTATGCAGTTTGATGGGCTGTAGAAATTCATGTGGAACTCATGATTGACAATGCTGCTGCGTAATTTATTTTTAAAAGAGAAAGAAGAAAAGGCAGACAAAAGGAATTCCCAATGCAAGGTCTTTGGCCTGCATTTGGGTCTCCAGTTGATTCTGGGTAGAAAGTGAGCCACTGGGGTTGGTCCGCCCTGCATTAAAGATGAGGGGTCTCTCTGAGGCTTCCATGTTGTGGATTCACAAAGAGACTCGGCAGGATTCATTCCTCTGGCTTTCTGAAGCCAGGGCAAAGGGTCCTGTCAAGTTGTGATGAGTTGTCTTTTCTGTCTTGACCTCCCAGTTTATTCCTGGGCTGTGGGAAGCAGACATCTGTGTCTTCTGAGCTTGTTTTCAGGCAGAGTTTGATGAATTCCAAGTGGCAGAAACTTGAGAGAAGATTGAAGCAATAATGTATTGGTTCTGTGACTGTAAAGTCTAGTGGCTAGTCTGAATTCAGGGAGCACCAGACCCATGCCGCCTCAGTTGTCTGTGTCCATCCATCTCTCTGTTCATCAATTTGTTTTCCAGCAGGCTTTCCTGAACCCTTAAGTTCTGTGCTCTTCAAGCTTAGCTCCCTATTTTCAAGAGAGGATGGATTTCTCTTCAGACCCAGCAGAATTTCCACGTGCATTCTGATTAGCCAAGTCTAGGGCCCCTTTTCTGTTGTCCAAGCTGATGGTGATGGCTAAAGTGGAGAGAATTTATTAATTAGTCAAGCACTGGTTGTCTTGTAAGTTCTGAAAGCAACCAGAGGTGGGCATTTGGGACACCTGGAGTATGTAGGTTCGGGGTTCAGAAGAAGTAACCCTCAAGGGGAAACTGTAGAGCAACTCTAGGGAAATGGCAAATGGATGGGAAGAAAACCTGGAAGAGAAAAAGGAAGGAAATAAGGAAAAGAGGGGGAGGAGGAAAGAGGGAATGGAGGGGAAGAAGAAAGAAGAGGGAAGGAAAAGAGGGACAGGGAGGGAAGGGACACTGTGGCAAACTTCAGACCAAGGTAGCACCTAATCCTGCCTCTCAACATATCTTGTAGGCAAAGCCAGGGGTGTGACTGGAATAGAAATGATTCTAATCCTGGTTCTAATACTTAAGCAATACTTGGGAGTTCTAAGACTCCAGTTTTCTCATCGAAAAAGCCTGGGAGGGATTTAACACATGGTTTACTTCCACAAATAAATTACACAGCACCAACAGAACAAAATGAACTTAAAACTTAAAAGAACTTTAAACGTTGACAGATGAAAACTTATTGTCGTCTGCCTAACATGGGTGTAACCCCCAGCAAAGTTGATAATTCTCCTTCCCTATTAATTCTGCACTCAAACATGTATTTTTTTTTTAAGCTCACTCTGTGCCTGATGTTGATAAAACATAGAAATAGCAGTTTCCTAGTCTTGCACGCACACAGGAAGTCGAAAACAAAAATGTTTACCTTCAGAAGCAGGAGAGCCAGGAGAGAAGGCTTTGCCTTTAACTCTCCAACTGCCACGTGGCCCTAGACAAGGCCCCTACCCCCTGAGCCTCCAGCACCTCTCAGAGGTTTTAGTTCCCTCAAAGCACGGCTGGTGAAAGGCTCTGGGTACAAGGAATTTCTTTGGAAGCCAGAATGACAGAAGGAGACTCTGAGACAGGGAGAGGGTACTAAACCATCAGAAGGTATTATTAAAGATGCTATTACAGGCAATGCAGTTTTTCCTGGAGCCTGGATTCTTCCCCATATAACATGTCAGATAGATGCTGGGGTGCACTTGAACACTGGTCATCATGGGCTGAATAAACTAGCTAGAACCCTGAGCAAGCTGGGTAATCCTGTGGGTCTGACTTTCTTTAGCCAGAAAATTCAGGTGATTGTAAGAGGAGAAGACAAGAGCTGTCTCCCAGCACTCGGAGCAGGGGTCTATGAAGGGCTTTTTCTGCTGAGTTTTTTACTCTGAGTCTCTTAAAAATGATTACATTACCAGCCATTTGTTTTTAAGGAGACAACATTAAAAGCATTAGAGAAATGTAACTAAGGGAACCCCTTTGTCACTACTATTAGAGGCCACTATGGTAGCCAACATCCTACCCCATCAACTGCACAAATAAAACACAGAAAAGATCCAACGTGGATTCTGCACATACTCATCCCACCCAGCCCAGCCCCCTTTGGCACACTGCCACCATCCAGCCACCACTGAAAGATATTTACAGCTAGTGTTTTATAACCACACAGTGGTTAGCAGGCACCTGTGAGATGGCTCAGCAGGTAAAGGGAGCTTGCTGCAAACCTTGATGGTCTACATTTGATTCCAGAAGCTCATGATGGAAGGAGAGAACTGGTTCCAGAAAGTTATCCTCTGACCTCCACATGTGGGTTGTCAGTTGTCAGGCATTCATGCTCATGTGTGTGTGTACACACACACACACACACACACACACACACACACACACACACACACTGTAAAAAACTAAAGGCTACCAATTCAGTATATGGTGAAGCTTCAAATAATCTCAGTACTCACTTGAAGGCTCTGACTGCGACTTTTTCCCAGGGGGCGTCAAACCTGAGATTTAGTGGTCTTCATCAATTAGTGAACCACTAGCTTTCTTCTCAGAACTTCACTCACAGTTAGAATTTATAGCCATAAACCAGATGAATGACCACAATATTTAAGAGGAACGTGGACCTGGATTAGTTTTCCTAGCCCTCAAATGAAAATTGAAAACATTTATGAATTCTTTTCTTCTCTGTTATTTCATTGCTCTTGTGCAGGAGAACCTCCTGCCTGCTTCTGAACTACTTTCCCACCTCTAAAGAACTACGTTAACGCAATGCATTTAGAAAAAAATGGAAAGCAATGAAAAATGTCTCCCCATCCTCGTTTGTTTGGAGAAATTATTTAGGAACTTGGGTGTTCAAGTATACGCTCTCCTTGCCAAAAGGACCAAAATTAGCAATAAGAAGACTAGGTTAGATGCCAGCTGAGACTCCAAGTTAACAAATGATGCCATGTGAAAGCAAGAATTCTTTTTTTATTACTTTACTTTCAGAATTGAAAATCTCAGAAGCACCTTGCAGACTGCCACATGGTCTTAGAAATTCTGCTAGCCATTAAGGCCTTAGGCTTAGAGGAAGGGGATAAATGTTTTTGCAGAAATAAGACCTCATTGAGTCTTACAGGTAGATTCCTTCAAACTTCAATTCTTCATTCTGTGATGGTTCCTAGCGAAACTCCTTGTCAGGGTGGTGGGAGTTGATATAAATTGAATTCCCACGTAGCAGCTTCGGGAGCCATTTGTAAACTGCAAATGGAAAAGCCTGCTCTCTTGCCAACCTAGGACAAACTGTCCATCAAGTTTATCATTGCCCTGTTCCATCCATCTGTTTGTCGTTTGACTAGTTTAGATCAGTATGTAAATAAAGAGAGGCCAAGAGAGCTGAAGGTCAAATAGATTTATTTTTTAATGTGATGATTTAATGGTTTGGACTTCACACCACTGTTCATTTTTGTGGGGAGCAAACTTCGCATAAAATTAACCTGTAAGGAGCAAACTTTGCATAAAATTGGCCTGTAAAAGAGACAGTGGAAGCTTGGGGCTTTCCCTCCTGTGGACCCTGGCTGACCTATGAGATTGAGTCTCTTCCCTTAGAGCCAGGAGCTTATTTTGCAGTCTTTAGGTCCCCAAAAGTCGCCTTAGATAGAAGTCAAGGGGTCTCTGTACTCGGTTGGAAGATAACTATGTTTTTCCTTTTGGCAAGTGAAACTTGACATTGTCTTCACAAATTAAGGGCGACTTCAAACCACAGGGACAAAGCAATCCTTGGGACTTTGTCCCCAGCCCCACCACTGGGCTGCCTTTCCTAATCCCATCACAATTATTGCACAGATCTCAAACCTTAGTGAGGCTTATCACTAAGCAGAAATTATCACAGTGACTGATGTTCATCACTGGGTTCTCTCAGTTAACATTTTAATAAAGTATAATACATGTGGAAACACCATACTTACTATTTAGATTATAGCTGTCAACATAGTGGTTGTGATCTTGTGTCTAAATTTATGCACATAAAACCATTCTAAAAGGGGGTACACAGACTTCGTCAGACACTCACAGTGAGATAAGAAGGTTAAAGACCATACTTTAGGTCAGGAATTGGCAGGCCTTTTCTTGAAGGACTAGAAAGTATTTTGGCTCTGCAATACAAGGTCTATCTCAGACACTCTACTCTACCATTGTCATAGAAAGGCAGCTGTGGACTTTAAGACTTCAGCAATTGTGTTCCCATAAAGGTTGACAGGATTTTCTTGACCATTGGCTTAGGGTATCCTGTTATTCCTAACATTTTAATTTCCTCAAACACCCTATAGGAGTCTACGATAGACATCTACTCATACTAACCTGTGTTATTAATAAATGTGTAATCATCCTATTTAGAGGCAAATAAGCTATGACCCAAACTTTGCAACGGTGTCATGAGGGATGGAGAGAGTCTGAATTGAATGGCTCAGCAGGACTGAGGACATGGGCTCTGGGGGAGTGCATTCATGGCATCTGAACTTATTTTTAATCTTGAAAGTTGTAATTGACAGATCAAAGTTGTACATATTTGCAGGTGACCCAGTTCTGAAGGCGCCTGGGCAGGCTTCTTAAGGTAGCTAAGAAAGACGCATCAGTGATAGCTGCAGAAGAGGTGGGAGGGAACAATATGAAAGGGTTAGACTAGAGGAAGCCACTTAAGCAATGGCTTGGAGGCACGAAGAAAATGTTCCTGGGATTGCTGAGAAAGCCTGGAGCGATGTGTGGGAAGAGGAGTAAGCAGGAGTCAGACCAAGAAAGGCATTAAGAAAGAGTTCACTTTTTATCCTGAAGGGAAAAGGGAACCGTGGAAAGTTTTAAGGAGGAAAGCAATTTCAGTATTAGCATTTTTTGAAAGACCATGCAGACTTCTCAAGGACTGCAGAGACAAACAGGACAAAGTCCCCGATGATCCTTGAGCTTGCAGTCTAGAAAGAGAGACAGGAAAATGAAAGAGGCCACATCCAAAGTGTGCCAGCATCACTGGGTTCAAGGCACCAGGAGATGTTAGAGAAGCCCACGACGACACTGGCACCTGAGCTGGTGCTCATGAAGAAGGAAGTGGGAAGTGGGAGATGCTCTTAAGCCATCATCGAAGTCAGTGTCCCTCAGCAAACGTTAAATGTTAAATTGGATGGTTTGAAAGGGATCACACGTATCTGATGGTTCTATGCATTTAGTCCATTTTACCTTAGGCCAATGGGCAATCTCCTCTCTCCAGGCCATTCTGTATGCATTACCAAGTCCCCTGGAGGGTGGCTTCCTGCTCCACCAAAATCTACTCTCAGAGATATTTCCCTAGTCTAATGTAAATACCTTGAGCCCAGTTTCCTAGTTAATGTCTATAGGATGTTTAAGCTTCACCTCCATCTGAGCTTCAAGGACACCGGCTCTCAAACTGTAAAAGATGATAGATTGGAAGGTATTTGGACTCATTGAGAAGGTCCTGACCTACCTTTTTTTTTTTTTCAAAAGGAAAATACAATAGAATAAAAAAGAAAAATATGAGAGGGTATCCAAAGGGTCATAAGCAGGGGTTGTGAAACTTGTTTCAAGGTGTGTGTGTACATTACAGTGCCCAGTACTTGTCTTTCTGTGAGTCATAGAAAAAAAAAAAAAAACATTTCTCTTAATCACTATGGTTTGAGATCAGAGGCTCCCTACTCTGTTCTAAAAGTTGCTTTTTACTCAACCTTTCACAACTGATGGCCACCTTCCTCTGCTTCTGAACAGCCATTGAAGCAGCAGGGGCCATCCCTCCCAAGGCATACATATGCCTTTATTCCTAACCACTCCTGACACTGGGTTTCCCTTCTAATGTCTCTGTAAGAAGCCATAATAGCAATAATAATAATAATAACAACAACATATATTATTATTATATTATTATTATTGCATATTATTCCCATATGTAATACTCAGAAGTGTTTACACCCTCATCATGGGATACAGTCTTGCCTCTTCCTAAAAACACTGCCCTATATCTTATGCATTCCAGCCAAGCAGTGCCCACCCTTTGAACTTTACCTCTAGTGGTCAAGGACTAGCTGACTCAGTGGTTCTCAACCTGTGGGTCCTGAACCCATTGGGACACAACAGACCCTTTCACAAGGGTCAAATATCAGATATTCTGTGTATCAGACATTCTCATGATTCATAACAGTAGCAAAATTACAGTTATAAAGTAACAACGAAAATAACTTTATGGTTGGGGGCTCCACAACATGAAAAACTTAAGAAGATAGAGAAACACTATGCTGATTGGTCAACATAGAAAACCACTTCCTGCTCTGAGCAGTGGGTCTTTTCTACAGCAGATGACCCTCAGAGTTTTCAGAGTTCACAGTGGGCATGTGATTACTTTGAAAGTCCATATTAGTGCCTTTTCTACGGTAGGTTTTTCTTTACTCAGGGTTTAGCCCCTTATGTCTATTGAATTGACTTGCTTACAAATTAACATGAGATTTTTCTAAACATCCTGTTAAATTTCCCTTGGGTTGGCTTTACCCTTGAACTTCTATACACTGAAGTCATTTTGAATTTTGATTCTGTCACACATCTTATGGAGAGTGTCTTAGTTAATCTTACCATTTGCTACGATGACTAAAGCAACTTGGGGAGGAAAGGGTTTATTTCACTCACAGTTCTTTATAAATTCCCATCATCAAAGGAAGTCAGGACAGGAACTCAAGCAGGAGAGTAACCTGGAGGCAGAGGGTGATGCAGAGGCCATAGATGAATGCTACTTACTGGCTTGCTCCTCATAGCCTGCTCAGCCTGCTTTCTTATAGAACCAAGTACCACCAGCCCAGAGGCGGCACCACCCACAAAGGGCTGGGCCCTCGCTGATCAACCACTAGTTTAGAAAATATCCTACTGGCTTGCCTACAGCCTGATCTTATGGAGGCGTTTTCTCCATTGAGGCTTCCTCCTCAATTGATTCCCTGATGACTCTAGCTTGTGTCAAGTTGACATAAAACTAGCCAGTACAGAGAGTCCATATCCCAGACAAATATCTGTATTCCCTAAAATTCTTTAGATTTTTAAAATATGACTCCTATTTTTTTTTTTTTTGAGTTCAAACTACTAAAATCTTTGTTGATAGTTTTAACTTGGCCACGCCTTCTTTATCCGAGAATTCTTCCCACCACCATATACTTTTTCTTAACCACTTATACTGTTCTTGGAACCCTACCCCTGCAAACACACACACGCACACACACACACGCACACACACACACACACACACACACACACACACACACACATTCTTTTTTTACTCATTTCAACTTTTCTGAGACACATGGGTATCCCAGGCTGGCTAATTAAACAATCATTAAATATTTTCAATATATGTATTTAGAGGCAGAACATGAAAAAGTTAGTTATCTTTTCTCATTTTCTCACAAGACCTTCAGCAAAGTTTTTCAAAGGTGCTTGCAGTCTAGTTTTATGTTGTGTTGGTATGATTCCATCCTGCAAAAACCCTTGAAAAGTGCGCGTGTGCGTGTGTGTGTGTTTGTGTGTGTGTTTATGTGTATGTGTGTACATGCATTCTTGTGGCATAAGTCAGTTTATATGAACACATGTACTATATTAGTTAATTTTCTCATTGCTATGACAGGACACCAGACAAAAACTCCTCAAGGAAGGAAGTTTATTGTGCCTCACAGCTTGAGGGTATAGTCCTTCATGGGATGGAAGGCATGGTGGTAACAGCTGCTCTAGCTGTGGTGGTAGGAGCTTGAGGCAGATGGTCACATGGCATTCACAGTCAGCAAGCAGAAGGAGATGAATGTTGACACTCCACTTACTTCTTCCTTGTTAGTTAAGCTGGGATCCCAGCTTAGGGAATGGTGCCACCCAGCCTAGGGAATGGTGTCACCCAGCCTAGAAAATGGTGCCACCCAGCCTAGGGAATGGTGCCACCCAGCCTAGGGAATGGTGCCACCCAGCCTAGGGAATGGTGCCACCCAGCCTAGGGAATGGTGCCACCCAGCCTAGGGAATGGTGTCATCCCAGCCTAGGGAATGGTGCCACCAGCCTAGGGAATGGTGTCATCCCAGCCTAGGGAATGGTGCCACTCAGCCTAGAAAATGGTGCCACCCAGCCTAGGGAATGGTGTTACCCAGCCTAGGGAATGGTGTCACCCAGCTTAGGAAATGCTATCACTCCAGTCTAAGGAATGATGATGCCCAGCCTAGGAAATAGTGCCACCACCCAGAATGGCTCTTTTCACTTCAGTGAAACCTCCCTAGAAACACATTCACAGACAACAACAACACCTAGGTAATTCAAATTTCTGTCAGACTCATAATAGAAATCAACCATTACATCCCCCCCCCCCATTTACTTATTTAGAAGTTCTCACTATGCAGCACTGAGATTGTTGGTGAAAGATTAATTTTTAAAAATCAGTTAAAATTATAACTCATATTTTAAAATGATGCTAATACCTTAAACGCTCCTTTTTAAGACAAATTCTATAAATGTACACTAATTAACAACTTTGTAAATGTAGCGACGGTAATTCCTTTGTATGTGGGTTCCCCAACTGGGTTGCCACCTTGAAATTCTTAAGGACTTTGAAGGTCTTATCTGTACTAATAGTTTCTTGAAGAGACCCAAAAACTTAAAGTCATTTGCAATGTCAAGGGCAGAATTTTACAATAATTTCTCAAATCCTCCTTTGTCATCGTTCAAAGATAATTATTTAGGTTTCAGCTTTATCAGGTCTTTAAAAACAATATAACTACCACTCATTTTATAATTACATCTCATTACTTTCTGAAATATTAATAATTATAATAAACAGGAAGGCCACAAAGTGAAGTCAGATATAATGGTGTATGCCTGTAATTTATGCACTTGAGGTTGGGGCAGGAAGATCAACATTAGAGGGGAACCTGGGCTACAGAGTAAGGCCCTTTCTCAAACAAAGCACTAATAAATCATCAATATGTTTTGGGATAAACTCAACTGACTTTTGGTAAGTTAGGTGCTCAGCTGGTAGGAGCAAATACAGCTCAGTGGTCAAGCAGACATTGAGACAGAGAACCTTGACTCTGTACAGAGAAAGGAAGATGCTACAGGCTTGTTTACCTACCCATGTGTTCTCATGCCTTGCACCCACCTTTTGTATAGATCAAATGACCATTCTCATCAGGGCTTACCCCTTCCCTTTGGTTATCACATTTACCTACACACACTTAGCACTTAACACATTACATAGCATACTTGGTGTTGCTCTGATCTCCTCCGCCCAAAGATTCTCCATTTGTTCCTTGGGTTCCATTCCTATGTTTGTTCACATCCAAACACTTTCATAATTTTATCTGAAGTCTTCCTGGTTCTTACAGACTTCTCACAAGAGGTCAGTTTACACTGAACTATTTTAATCCAGTTCTTGGTGCTGGGAGATGGCACAGCCATTGAGGGACCTTGTTGTTTAGTTCCTAGCACCCAGTCAGCTCACAATCACTTGTAACTTCAACAACTCCAGGATTCCTTATGCCCTCTTGTAGCCTCTTGACTCTTATATATAAGTGGAGCACATACAGACATACACACACACACACACAATTACATTTCAAATACATTTATTAAAATACGCTATTTTGCTTTGCTTTCTTGCTGATTCTTTGAGGTCCTATTCCTGCACTGACCCCAGGTGTACTATTCCCCCAATTACACTGTTGGCTCCCCAAGGTGGGCTGTCTTTATACTTCTGTAGAAGCCTCACAGAATATAACTCCTGTCATATTGGACCCTACCAAGGCAGAATTTCATGGTATCAAAAAAATGAATGTTCACTAAGATTTTGACTGGCAATGGGTAAGGTGGTCAAAATGTTACAAGAAAAGAAATAAGAAAAAAAAAATACAGTTCTGTATCTTTAGGTGAATTCTTTTCTATGTTTACAAAGGTAGAGTGGTAGATCTGGCTTATAAGTTTTGGGTATCAATAATTATCTTTGAGCATATGATTGAGGACCTAGGGGTCTTTTACTTAGAAAAATAAAACAAGGGCTTGCTTATAATTTCTGGGAACCTTCAAACACTTACCAGGCTGGGTCCTAACATTGCCTTCCGGTGGTAAGCAATTCTTCTCAATAATGTGAGCCACTGGTTGAGTGCACCTTGATTGCTTGAATTAACTCCTTGAATTGACATCCTTGGCTCTGGATGTCTTACTCATTGCCCAGTCATTCTAAAAGCCAGTCAGGAGTCTCCTGGCCTAGTCCCTCCTAAGGTGTTAGATGCCTGACTCCTCCCCTGACCACTTCTCAGAAAGAGCTACAAGTTTGAGCTGCAGATAGCATTCTCAGCTAACTCCTCCTACTCTGGCCTTTCATTGTTGGGGAAAGTGCCAGGATAGTGTTGCTATGGTGACTTGGCTGCCAACATTGTAGTTAGGATAAAATTCCCTCCAGTGGAAGAAGATAGAGCTATTGTTGACGATGGTTTAAGACAATTCTCCCACCAGGTTATCTCTGTCAGCCTCACCTTTGTCCTTTGGACCTCATGGGACTCTGGAACCAATGAAATGGAAAACTTGACCCAAAAGCAGAGGCAAAGTATTAAAGGTTTTGAATTATTATTCAGTCTGCATGAGCTACATATTATGAAATTAAATGTTATGATTCCTATCATTTCTATTGGAAATAGTTTTTTCTTTTTCTTTTCTTTCTTTCTTTCTTTCTTTCTTTCTTTCTTTCTTTCTTTCTTTTTTTTTTTTTTTTGTTGTTGTTGATAAACAAAGAACATAAAATCCTCCCTACCCGCCCCCAGCCCCGAGCTCTGTAACTTTTGCATGAAGATGGCTGCAGACATTTGCACATTTTCAAGTAGCTCTGGGTAAACAAGAGCACACCCAAAGAGATTAGGGATCTTTCCTCTAGAAATAGCACCGGGGAAGCTTTTCAAATAATGGGAGAGTTTTATCTAAAGACCACATCTCTTTTGCCTTTCCTTTTTGGGGATCTCCAGTGGTTCTCCTCTGTGAAGTGACTCTGTGCTAATGTGAATTTGCAAATGAGTTTCCTTCACTCGCTCAGCTCTTCTCTTTGACAATAAAGTCGTTTTAGAGAAGAATTCCACCTTTAGGACAAGACAGGGAAGAACTCAACCCTGCTTCCTCCAGTCGGCATACCCTGTGTTTTTTCTTCTCCCCCCCCCCTCCCCCCCAGACCAGACACTGTCAGCACAGACAGCTCACACCCACTTGGCATGGTAAGCCAGAGGAAGTCTCTGTTTCCATGTCCCGGATTTTTTAGTAAGTCCTTCTAGTGAAGAACTAGGCAAGCACACATGTAAAAAATGGAGTCTGTCTAGGCTTCGCCTTTTTTTTTTTTTTTTTTTCTTTTTTCTTTTCTTTTCCTGATACGTTCTTAACAAAGACAAGCACCAACATTTTGTTTCCTGCTACTCTTTAAATATCTGGGAGTAGAGGACTTTTCACACCAGATTTGGGGGTAGGGGGAGCACGGGGAGGGAACGAGCTAAAGGTCTAATAATCGATCTCTCTGCCCACCATCGCCAGTTCCTAATACAGTATCAAGTGGGGTTTTTTGTTTGTTTTGCTTTGTTTTACTTTTATTTTAATTTACCCTCAGCCCATCAACCCAAGTTGGCCTCATCAGTTCTCCGTTGTCGCCTTGGCCAAATTTCTTGCCTTTCAGAGCTTTAGTTTCTCTTTTATATTAAAATAAAAAACAAACGACTGAGCCTTTTAAGGTTAAGCCTACTGCAGAGAATGGGCGTTAGAGGTAAGTGGGTTAAAGCACCAGAATAGTGCGTAACACTTTGAAACATTTTTGCAAAGCTGGTAATTAGCAACCATCAATACAAACTCTCCAGTTAGGCCCCCTGCTGTGCACTGCTATTCCCAACTTTTACTTCGCCTTCCTTGCAACCTGCAATGTTTTTCCTCTCCTCCAGGCAGAATATACAGATGGGTCTACACTGTCCTCAAGAGATGCCGGACAACTCTATATGAGTTTATGTTTTAACTGTGGCATTATGAAGCTAGAGACAGAATACATTTTTAAAATGTAAAGATGAATTTATTTTATGGGTGTGGGTGTTTCTGCCTGGGTGCGCGTGTGTGCAACATGTGTGTGTCTGACATCCCTTGGGATTGGAAACAGGTGGTGATGAGCCACGACATGGATGCTGGGAATTGAACCCAGGTCTTCTGCAAGCATAAGGGCTCTTAACCACCAAACCAACTCTCCAGCCCACATAAATGAGTTCTAAAAAGATATATTTTGATTACTTGTATTCATGATTATATTTATAAATTATATATAGTATATTATAAATATAAACTAAATAAATTATTTATGTTTATAATTGTTATATTTGTTATTAATAATTTGGATATTGCTATATCCAAAATATTATCATTTCAACATGGATTCAATATGAAGATTAAAATCAACTTTATACTTACGGAAGAGATAGATTTCCTTTTTTTAAAAGCTTGTGTGCATTTTATACTTATAGTACATCTTAATTCATGCTGGCTATATCTCAAAGGCTGAGGAGCCACATGGGTTAGCAGTACAGTATGGGAATGTGCAGTAAGCAAGCAGCTATAAGTTATTAGCTTCAGAAGTCAATGAGTCCTCTGAGTAGCGGCTGGCACATATTTACAGCATGATGCTAGAGTGGATGCTAATCATGTGTGCTTCGTGTAATCTCACGGCAGTTCCCTTACCTTGACCCTGCATTATTCACATTTTACATATGGGAAAACTTACACTTAAAGACATAAAATGAAAAATATGTAAAGCAAAAGGACCAGCTGCTACTAAGTAGCAGAACTCAGATTTGAACTTGGCTCCTCCAATTCCAGAGACTACTATATTGGCTTTGTGAATGCCTTGATTAAAAGTCTAAATGAAGACCTACCTTCTCTGCAAGGATGTGCCCTCAGAAGGACATGTGAAAAGGTAGCACACTGACACAGACATGATTTATTGAGACTATGAATGTCTGTTAATGTAGTCATCATTGGTGTTGCCATGGCAATTCATGTCATCCATCACCCTATAAAATTTGTATTTGTTTACTCAGGAACAGATTGCAACGAGATGGAATCTCTGTGCTCCTGACCTCTAGGGATGGGACTGCCAAGAGAGAGCCTTGTTTAGGGAACATCTGGAAAATACAGTTCTTGCAGATAAATGCTCCCACGTGGGGTCTTTGTGTCCTGGTGAAGGCCAAGCAGGAAGAAGAAGTAGACAGTCTCTAAGCAGTGCTTAGAATTGGCCCTAAAGATGATCTACTTGCTTTTATTAGCAGACGCTTCCAGTTGATGACGTTATGGTTTGAAAGCAGGACCGCTTTCAGATAGGAAATGTTAACTCACTTTTATGAGCATAGCTCTCAGAGTGAAAATGGTGTTAGCTCCCATGGCCAGCCAGCCTCTTTCCCCTATGGTATTTCTGAACTGTTGCTTTTCTTATTTTTAATCATTAAAGGCCAGGTTTTGACAAGAGTTGGACCATAATTCAAGAGCGTTTGCAGATGGACTCCATGGTTATCAAAGGCCTTGATCCAGATACCAACTACCAGTTTGCTGTGAGAGCCAGGAACGCCCATGGCTTCAGTCCACGCAGCTGGCCCAGTGACACCGTCCGAACCCTGGGTGAGTGCTGTACCAGTCCTGAAGAGCATGCGCAGTTGGGCAGCTGTGGTTACCTCTCAGAGCCTCACTTGCCTGGGGCTTCTTAGTGCCCAACAGACAAACAGCCTGGGATGGGGCTCTCTCCGGGCTTCTTCCTGCAGTTTTCCCAGACTCTTTGAAGGTTCGACTCTCCACAGGGACATGAGCTATTTCTGTTTCTAAGCAGTCAGGGAAGGTTTATTTTTGCATCGTCCTTGGGGAGTTTCTGGTCGGTTTTTGTGCACAATCATGGGGCAGATCACATAGCAAATGAAATGCGCAGTCTCTCCTTGCCTCTCGTCTCATCATCAGTTCATCTTGAAACCCTGTGGGGTGGGCTAAGACCTCCCCCAGACTCTTCAGGTTAGTGATTGCCTGCCAGATCGAGGACTGTCCACTGAATGTGGTGAACACCTGTAATCTCATCCGTTGGATGACTGGAGAAGGAGGAACAGTGTAAATTTAAGGCCAGCTTAGGGTGCTAAGAGCCTGTACTAAAACAAACGGGGTGTTCAAGTAATATCGGCCCTCTGGGTGGTGGCCAGCACATCTCAGAACAGATGTTGGCATGCTAGCATCTTGAGGGTTGAGTTGACTGTGTAAGTTCTCATGGTGCCTCTGGGGATCTGGAGGAAGCTTAGGGCCAATGTTGAACAAATAAACGCAGGCTTTTCTTCAAAGTCAAATAATGTCTCTGGTCTGGGGTTCAGCAAGCTGTCACACGATGTCAAAAGCCTGAAGGGTTCAGGCAAGCATGTCAAGTCCAGCCCAACCCAGCCCGGCCCAGCTTCAAAGTCTTTGTACTTTGGAAGTAGGGTCACATCTACATAAACCTAGAAGCATGGGTAGTGAGGACTTAGAAGGGAGATGTTGAAGAGCCCCATACTCGGGAGACCCTTCCTCAAGCCTCCGGAATCGCGACCCCCCCAAAATCACAAGAAACCATACCTGGATGCAATCAGCAGAGGTTTATTAGGGGAGGAGCCGGCGGTCAAAAACGACATGCTCTTTAGCTCCAAGAGCAGGGTTTTTGGCCACGTGTGGTGGGTTAAAGGGTCTTTTATAGCATGGGGTGGGGGGAGGAAGGCATTTTCGCGCGCTTACACATGATTGGATATTTCAAACATCAGCAACTTGCAGAACTGGCAGAACTTGTAGAAACTCGGACCTCCCAGAAAAGGGAGGGAGAGAGAAGTAAACACCAGATAGCCCATTACTCAGTTGGGCTTGTTTGGACTTGTCTGGGCACGCCCTTGCATGCCTTTATTTTTTTGTCACCCTGCCCCTGCAGGAGCTTAATATTTTTATTATGACTATATTTAACAAATTGTTGGTGGTCTTTGCTGACCATGAATTTTTGTTATTGTTACAATGCTGCTTTCAAATTTTGTTCTCACATTCCCTACTCCTTTAGTTTGGAATAACTTTAATCTTAAAGTTAACGATCAGTATCTTCTATCTTGTCTCTTATAATCTCATCTCTTTGTCTTAACATCATTAATTGAACAGTATCTATTTTAGTTTTAACAAAAGCTAGCAATCTATTTATGACACATGGGCCTAAACCTAAAAGTAAAAAAATAATTATTATCAAGAGACCGGCCACAACAGAGAGTAGGGTCATCAACCTCAAGGGCACTTATTGAACTAACTTTGTTGTGTCTCTCTATCTGTCTCTGGTCTAATCTTTCTCTAAGTCTCTGCATTGAGTCTTAGACTACCCCAGTGTGATCAGCATAAAAACAACAATCTTCTTTGAGGGCTGCATATAGTCCTCTATCTTTAAGAAACAGCAAGTCTAATCTTTTTCTGTTCTGCAGAACAATATCTGAAAGGGAAGTACTGATTGTTCTAAGGCTCTCAAATCTATATCAATGGCAGCTCTTAGCTATTGGAAATAACAGGGTGTCTGTATTAGTGTAGTAGTACCTGTTTTCATTTCTGCGGCCACTCCAAGTCTCAGTATGATAGCTAGGGTCAAAGAAATAGGCTCTCTGCAGAAGTGTCTAGGGCGTATCTCAAACTCACATTTAAAAATGCCTTCAGGGTGGTAATAAACCTAGGAGACTAGCTAGACAAGTACACAATAATCTTTGACCTCATCAAGGACAGAAGTAGATATATAAAGGGTTAATCTTGGACTGTAAATTCACCATTTATCATTTTTAGGCACTAAGTATCTGTTATCAGGACTCCTTGGGCTCTATTTTACTGACTAGGGGTCTCAAAGCACCTTTTTTTTTCTTTGTAACACACTTTTAAAGTTGTCTTCTGACTTTTCCACATTTTGTGGCACATAGCTGTCTATATATATATAAAATCACATATATAATAAAGAGAAATTGCAAAAGGAACAAATCTATATAACTCTAGATTCACATTTCAACTTCAATCTTGTAATCACAAGCTGTCATTTAACCTTGGGTGTACACACACTAAGTCCCACCCTCCAAGGCAGGATTTTCCCTGTGCCTCTGGGGTGGTCTCAGGAGTCAAGGCCTGCTGCTTCTTTAGCCTTGTAGAATAGCAGAAGACCTGGAGCTAAAGAGTAGGGGGTTGTTCAGGCATCTGGATCTTCTCCAGTTGGCATCAGTCACAGGTGGTGATGGTGAACTTTAAGGAGGTCGGATGGTCCACAGCACCAGGAACAGTCTTTTAGTACCCTGAAAAATCATTTCTCACACAAATGGGCATTCTGGGTATGGAGCAAGGACAAGGGACACTCTAGCCAGCGCCAGTTCCCAAGGGTAGTTTAATTTTAGGGTCCTGTATATTCTCTCTACCTGTCCTGAGCTTTGGAGACAATATAAACAGTGGATCTATAATTCCTGTCTTATCTTAAAACTGCTCTCTGATTTAATTACCTAGGACACTTGAAACCTCGGGAAGGTCCCTATTCTAGGCTGTTTTCTCCTAGGTATTTCTTGTTTATTCTAAGTCTTATTATTTCTCTGGCTCAGAACCTAAGGTCCCTTATACGCTTTAAGTCTCTCGGCTACTTGGTTGTACTCATATTTATAAGAGTCCATCTGTGTATTTAGCCTGGTAAATCCTTTGCTTTCTGGGGAGTATAGTTCTTCCTTCTTGTGTGCACTATTATCTCTTTTTTCTCTAGATAGTATCTGGCAGGATGGCTAGCAGTCTGAGTTCTTTCTCTTATTCTGTGCTTTAAGTGAGGCCATCTCTTAGGCCCACAACTGGAACAGGCTCCCATATCAAGACACTTGATTTGTCCAGTTATTGTCTCAGGCCACTGAGTCTCCTCCCTTTTGGTGTCCTGGGCAACGAGTACTCACAGTTGCTGGCTTCATCAGGGTTTTCTCTCTTGGTATGTAGTCCTGCAGACATGTGCTGTGGCAACAAAAGCATACCTGTTGTCCATGCCGATGTTGGTCTTCTTGTCAGCCCCAAGTTCCAAGGTTGTTCTCTGCACTGATGATCTCAGGGGTAGGGAGTCAGTCCAGATGACATTTGTGTCCACCACAGTAGTGCTGGCTTGCCTCTGACCAGCATGGAGAAAACTGCTCCCATCTGTAAAACACGTTACCTCGGCTCCCGGCTGGAGTCAGTAGGTGAAGCCTTTCCTCTATCCGTGAGTTCTTGTCAGTTAGTTGCAGCCTGTCTGGGCCCCAATCCTGGGGAGTAAGTCTCAACCCAACAGAGGGTAGGAACAGTCTAGGATGACCATAAATGAATGGGATACCCAGCCCATCTCTTAGTCCACCATTTTCGGGTAGTCCATAAATATATTTTGGCCCATTGGCCTGGAGGAGGACCCTGTCTATCTTAATCGCTGTCTTTACACAGAGCTAATATCTTCACCATCTGGGATGTTTTTCAAGGCCTGGGATTTCTTGGCCCTGGCTTTTATTTGTTAGGGCACTCTTGGACCCGAAGCTGGCTCCTTCACTTGTAATGTGCACACTGGTTTTTTTTTTTTTTTTTTTTTTTTTTTTTTTTTTTTTTTTTTTTTTTTTTTTCTCTAGACTATCTTTTTCACTCTTTTTCTCTAGACTTTCACAGCAACTTACAGTAAACCTTTTATTTTTTAATCTCTTCTCTATTCTTTTCTTTTAGACTTTCCCAGCAACTTTTCTCTACTCCTTAACCTTCTCTGACTTACTATTACCACCAATAATTTTAACCCTGTCTATGATCTCATCTATCTTATCTTTTTTTTTTCTTTTACTCTTTTCCTTTTTCCCTGATATAGTATAGTATATTTCCTAAATCTTTCAATGACTCATTTTGTAGTCTCTCTAGCCTCTGAAGCCTTGTCTACACTGACAGAATGTCTCTAGCTCTCTCAAGATCTGTCAATGGAATCTGGCGTGGGCCTTTGGGTGTCTCTTACCTTCTGTAACCCACTGTTGACCACAGCCTGATCAATTGATGGGGTCCCCATGTCTGAGAGAACATTCTTTTCGGTGTCTTCTCTTGTTTTCTACTCCTGAAGGCCAGAACCTATAAGGGTCTTGTGGAAGAAAGGCTCTTATCTTATTTATTACTTTAATTACCTGTAAAAGCAGTAAATAGTCTTTTAGGACTCTGTACAAACTAATGTATCTGTGAGGCTGCATGACTGCTGTTTATATTATATTAGAGACCACAACCTAATTTAGTCTGTAAACAGTACCTTGTCCACAGGTGTAATGTGAGCTCACCTCTGAAGCTCTAAGAAAGAAATCAAATCAGAACGAATAGCCTTATCTATAGCATTTCACAGTAAGGACTATTACGATGTTTAAAGGTTTACACAGTATTAACATTTTTTTTAAAAAGCAACTTGAGTTACATTTGACACTTATTTGAATTTAACTTTTAACAAAATAGAAACTTTGGTAGAAGTGATATATAACAAGAACAACAAAGTAAACATTTTTATGTCTAACATAAGAGCACAAGTCTTTACCACTTTTTTAATTTTATCTTGTCAAAACTCTCATCTTTGAATCAAATCTTAATAAAAATCTCATATAAATAATGAAATTGTCTCAAACAGTAATGGCTAGAAAATTTATCAAAACTGAAGCATGCATATATATATATATATATATATATATATATATATATATATATATATATTGACTCAGGACAGCCTGTAACTTTTAAGCTGTAATTTTAGAAAAAAACAAAATATATTTTTTTTTTATTAAACTGGGAAAAAATCATTGTCAATTTTTTTATTATAGAAGCTAAAAAAACTGTTGCCCCCCCCCCCTTTCTTTTTTTTTTTTTTTCTGCTTTCTGCTGGTGCCCTTCTCCTAGCCACAAAGCAGGGCGAATTATCAGTTTTTTTGTGTAAAAGAAGACTGCCTCACAAGTAAGTTTTAAACTAAAATTAAGTAAGCAGTTTTAACCAGTTTTTTTTTTTTTTTTTTTTTTTTTTTAAAACAATTATAACTTTCAGGTGAATAATCTTGCTGCGGCTGTTTTATCCAGCATGGCTCAAGGAAGATGTCTGTCTCCTCCGCCAGGTTTTTTTATCATCTGGGCTCTACCTATTTTTATAGGCAGCAGATGGAAAGCTGCCAATTTGTTACAGCAGCGACCTTGGGGTCCCCTGCATAGCCACACACACACTCAATTAGGTAGCTGTTGTATCCTATCTCCTCCGTAGCCTCCGCTAACAGCAGAGAAACAGAATCTTTTCTTGGCTATAAGCTGTGAGACAGGACCTGCTTGTCTTACTGCTCTGCAGCAGCACTCACCAGCTGCTCTATCTCTTTTTAACTTAGGATGTTTTACACAGTAATTTCAGTCCAGAAGGAAAGAAAAGAAACGACGATCGTCAGTCAGAGTCTAAGAACATATAAACTAAATAACACAGATTACTCACCCCTGCCACGGGCGGCACAGAAAACACAGATAGCTCACCCCTGCCACGGGTGGCATAAACAACACAGATATCACACCCCTGCCACGGGTGGCACAGAAAACACAGACAAACACACCCGGCCACGTCGGCCAAACGCGACCTCAGACGGAGAAGCACACCACGTCTTCTCCTCCAGATGGAGACTCCGTCTCCCAGATTCAGAAACTCAACAGTTGAATCTCTCAACCGCCCGGCCGAATCCCTCGACCGTCAGATGGTCAAATCCCTTGACCTAGCTGGCTCTCCCAGCTCTTCTAGGGCGTCCCCTAGGGTTGTAGCCTGTCCGCGGGTCCACAGACACAGAAACCAAAACACAGAGACATAGACAGCAGCGCTGCACTCAGACACACTCTACTCATTGTCTCCTCTCGAAACGAATGGTTTACTGCCCCTCACGAGACAGAAACAGCTGCCAGTCCAAACCGAAGTGCACTTTTCAGAAACCAAATAATCTAGACAGACGGGCACAAACAACTTAGAAATCAAATAACTTAAACAAACCTAGACAAAACAGCACGAAATTTAGGCAACCCTATCACACGAGAAAGCAGACGATTTGGACAAAAGGTCACACAACAACTAGACAGAAAAAAAAACGCGGTGTCCCTTTACCTCCCAGCGTGGTTCTTGGATTAAGGTGGTCGCATATCCCGGACGAGCCCCCAAATGAAGAGCCCCATACTCGGGAGACCCTTCCTCAAGCCTCCGGAATCGCGACCCCCCCAAAATCACAAGAAACCATACCTGGATGCAATCAGCAGAGGTTTATTAGGGGAGGAGCCGGCGGTCAAAAACGACATGCTCTTTAGCTCCAAGAGCAGGGTTTTTGGCCACGTGTGGTGGGTTAAAGGGTCTTTTATAGCATGGGGTGGGGGGAGGAAGGCATTTTCGCGCGCTTACACATGATTGGATATTTCAAACATCAGCAACTTGCAGAACTGGCAGAACTTGTAGAAACTCGGACCTCCCAGAAAAGGGAGGGAGAGAGAAGTAAACACCAGATAGCCCATTACTCAGTTGGGCTTGTTTGGACTTGTCTGGGCACGCCCTTGCATGCCTTTATTTTTTTGTCACCCTGCCCCTGCAGGAGCTTAATATTTTTATTATGACTATATTTAACAAATTGTTGGTGGTCTTTGCTGACCATGAATTTTTGTTATTGTTACAATGCTGCTTTCAAATTTTGTTCTCACAATGTAAGCACATTTTGTTTGAAAGGCCCATGTCTTTGCAGTTCCACACAGGAATTCCTCAAGAACCCTGTAGCTGCTGCGGGCCTGTTTGTCCAAGAGAGGGGCTCCAAAGGGAAAGCTTACTCTGAGTAGCTGATTTTCCATTGGCTTACACAAAGCCCTATTTTATATTAGGATCTGAATAAGTACCCCCAGCTTTCCTGATAGCAGTCTTCCAAGGCTAATGCTCTTCCCAGGAGGATATTCACCAGGGCTTGCAAGTCCCGAAGATTTGTGCTCTGCTAAACAGAGCACCCATCCTATAACCTTCAAGGTCGAGTGTCCCCTCTTCAAATTGAGTTGTTGCAGTTGCAGGGGGGGGGGGGCGCTCACTTCATTAACCACTCCCTGTCTCTCTACTTCCCCACCACGAAAATTATTGAGTTATCTCAAATAATTCAGGCTAGCCTCAAATTCCTTATGTAGCTAAGGATACCCAGAACTTCTGATCCCTTCCTACGTGCTGGAATTGCAGGTATGTACTACCATGCCCACTTTATCCCATGCTGGGAATTAAACCCAGGGCTTCATTCATGCGAAGCAAGCACTGTAGCACCTGGGGTATATTCTCCGCTCATAATATTAACAAACATTGTGAAATACATAGAAATCTGCTGCTCCTACATGGGTATGGCTCCTCAAATTAGGATAACAGGAGTAGGCTCCACCAGCTGAGTCACTGCATGGAAACATAAGAGTGTGCTTGCTGTAAATGATGCTCCAGATGAGCTTGTCCTAGGCTGTATTACTTCCCTCAGAAAACCCCTTTAGTCTAGCACATTTTTGTTTTTAATTTGGTATTAGTTGTAAACTATATCGCTTCCAAAACACATTTTTTTTTCTGTACAGAAATTATATACTTGCCAACTAGCATTATGTGAGTTAATGACTTTGAAGTATCAGGGTTGACACTGGAGAGTCTGCTGTATGAGCCAGGCCTCGTGCTGACTGCAGTACTTGTGTGAAATCCATTAATCTCTCCCAGAAACTTGGGGGAGGGGGGGAGGAGGGATAGCATCCTATTCATATAGATGGAGAAAAATAGCATCTCTGAACGATTTCTGATTTTCCCAAGACCGCTAATTATGAAGGCGGTATATGAAATTGGGTTTGCTGACTGTGTAGCTACTTCTCCAAATCTGACTCGGATCAATGGATTCACTCTCCTAGCACACAGCAGCATAGGAGAGATTCAGTCAGTCATTCAGTAAAGGATGGGCTAGACCGTGTAGACTCTAAAAAATGGGGTGGTGCTGGCAGCACAGGACCCAATTTGTGACATTTGCATTTCTTTTCTTTTCTTTTTTTAATAAAACAAATATTCCTTTTTCATAAGTCTTCCTCTTTGTACCCCTTTGCAGTTATATTTCCACTCCACGCTCCATTCTTAACCCCTGACAACCAGTCTTGCATTCCACCATTCATCTGATATTATCATTTGGGGGATGTTGTGTGAGTTGAGTTGTAACTATAGTATTAGGACATCTTAGCTGCTCCTAGATCTGGCAGATAGTGATGGGAGGCCAGGGTCCAGCCTGTTCTCAGCCAAAGTGAAGACAAGGGTGGTTTGGGTGGAGGCTTGACAGGTGTATACCTCATCTGCCTCAGGCTTGATCAAACACAGAACAGAATGGGAAGAAAAAAATTAATTAAGACTCAAGTATCTGGTCCTCTCTTGAGAAACATAGTTTTGTTGATCACTCTAAGTGATGATGCCCTGCCCGGCATTTGTCTCAGGCCTCTCACGGGAGGGAGGCACCTCACTATTCAGCTCCTGTGTTATTTCCATGAGGAGATGAGAATCAAGTAAATACATATTTAAAAAGACTGAAGTTCTTTTCTCTCGCTCCTTATCCCATCCTGCTGTATTTCTTTTTAATTCCGTGAGAGGAACGGCAACAACGTTATAATTTGCCTTTAATCTTGTAAATGACTAGCTGATATGCCAGGCTGGGGGCGTTGTAGGACATGCACCCACCCCATCTGTCGGTCACGTACCTCTGAGCATCGTGCTTGGCGCAGTCAGGAAGCATAAAGGCAGGAAATAAAGGACATGAATAATAGATAAGGGGGAAATAAAGCATATGTATTTTTTTTCATAGACAAAGATTGAAGAAAATCTAATACATGTATAACCAATTCTGAGATTATATAACATCCCCGAGGAGGACTGTGGACCTTAGCACCCCAAATAATTTTGTTTCTAATGTTCCATCCTTGTAATATAGTCAGAGAAGGATCAATACGTTCTTTACTGAGGTGGGTCTGAGGTCCTCAGGACATTCCCCCATAGATATATTCTTCTTGCTCCAGCCAATAGTCATTTTTGCTCTCCCTGCCTCAGGCCTTTGGCACCTGCTCTTTCCTCAGCATGGAGTTTTCTTCCCTCAGATCTTTCTGTGGTTCTGGCAGCCCCCTCTATTTCTGCTTTCAGGTCATAGCTCAGTTCCTTAGCCTTCTGCTATTACCCCTCCCCTGCTTCTTCTTCTCTCCAGCAATGCCACTGTCTGGAACTATTGTGTGCATTTTCTTATGTGTATTTCCCATGACAATACCCTCCTTGTTGGTCAATGCTGACTGCCCAATGCCTTCCGCCATGTCACCACTCAATAAATGCTATTGAGTTCATTGTGCCCAATGCCTTCCGCCATGTCACCACTCAATAAATGCTATTGAGTTCATGTGAAAACCAACAGGCTGGTTTTCGGGTTGAGTAACTGTGCGGCTCATATCAAAGCAGAAGCAGGCAAGGGTAATCTAGAAGACCATATAGGCCCATACGGGCTACCCAGTGGGAAAAGTCTTAGACAAAGACATTGAAGCCCCCAGAACTACAATGCATAGAAATGAAGGAAAAGTAAACAGGAAAAAAGAAGAGGGGAAGGGGAGGGAGAGAGGAATGGAGAAAGTAGTCCCAGTAAATTTAAGTTCAAGGCACTAGGGATGGGGAGAGGACTTGCTGATGGGGCATTAGAAGGAATATTTACATCCTACTCCAAACCAAGCCTTCAGTTCTCTCCTGTGCTCGTTCTTAACCATCAGAATAAGCTCGAATGTTTCTTTATCAGCTTTGCCTTTGCTCCTACAAAGTTTCACTGTAGCCTCGGATCTTCATAGACGTCGTAGAAGTGGTTTGTCTGGGGTTTTGACATCTCCTCAAATCCAAGGTTTTCTACAGTTTTAGACCTTCCCCTTCCAGTGATCTAAGACAGACACACATGGCTTCAGTTAATCGGATTTCTACACTGAGTGCTCCTCCCACCCTTCCCGGTGTCTGGTGATGTCTGTTCCTGTTTTTGATTGTTCGGTGTCTATGTGTGACTCTGGCTTTTGCCTGCTTTTGCTCTGAGATTGGGATCTTTACCTTTTTTTTTTCCCTTTTCAACTCTCTTCCTAGAGACCGGCTTTAGTGTGCTAGGGTTCTCACGCGTATGCTACATGTATAACCACAGGACAGAGTTTGCCTCTCCCCAGTCTCAAGTAAGATTTTCTATTTGGTAGTGGTGCTTCAAATTGACTGTAGCAAGAGTGCAGACAGGAAGCACATGGAGACAAGTGCATGAAAGACCTGTAGGAACCAATCAGGAACTATTCTGAAATTCATGGTATCACTTCCCAGCATTCCCGATAGCCTGATGCATATGAAAAACCCTTGCCAGTGGAGCTTTAACTGCCCTGCAAGCCCTGTTGCCTTTACAAAAAAAAAAAAAAAAAAAAAATCTAGAAGACAATTCTGGGTTGAGAAATGTATAGATTCTCAAGATCCCGTATGTTCTCTTTTCCTCAGTTTCCCCATTTCTATGACCAGTATAGTAATGGCTGCTGAAGGTAGTGATCTCTGATTCCTAGGATTGTTTTAAGAAAATGCATTTAGAGTGGAGATGGTGATTTCTGCTCCTTCTTCAAGTGATACAACATGTTAATGGTTATCGGTTGTTTCCTCTATGAGTAATTACTGAATGGTAGACGGTCGAGAGGAACCATCACTGAGTCTATTATCTTTTCTTTTATGACATCATATCCTGAGCGCTAGCTATCATACAGGAAAACAACAGCAGAGTTCCAGGACTCAAAAACACGAGTCCAAGAAAAAAAAATCTGTTGACCAGAAAGTGGAGGGATGAAAGAAGTCATATGAGTTGGGGACATTGGTATCCTTGGGGTGGGTTTTGGTGGGCATAGGAGTGAGGGATTTCTTTTATCCTCTAACATTTTCTTAATTGAGTCCATGAGATAAGTGACGAACAGACATAATAACAGGAGAAAAGGTCTATAGACCTACCACCCACACAGAGCCACCACCAAAAAGTAGAGGTGAACCCCACCTACACTCCCATTGAGACCAATAATCATGTGTACCCTCTTAGCATGACAGGTAAGCTAGGTCTCCAATGGAGGTCCTTCTAGGAAAAGCATCCACAGGAAGTGACCTTTCCCCTTTGATGTTCCTAAAGCGTTTTTAGGTGTTAGTAATAGGCACATCTAGGTCGTCATCCCCTGGAAGACCTCTGCTGGACTGCTTAGCTCTAAAAGACTTCCTTGAAGGACACCAACAGCTAAAACCACATGGGTAGGAGGCACCGTGCACTCTGAAAACAACAAAATCCCACGTCCTCCATACCAGTAGCTTTAGATTGCTGGTCATGTTGTTGCAAATGCTAAAGAGATTGTAGCAGGAGTTCAAGGCTAGCCTAGGCTATGGCTGGGGACATAGCTTAGTTGGAAGAGTGTTTGGGTAATATTCACACAGTCCTGAGTTTGATTCCCAGAACCACATAAATGGTACAATGGCACATTCTTGTAATCCCAGTTCTCAAGAGGTAAAGGCAAGAGCATTAGACACCGGCAGTCATCCTTCCTATATAAGGACTTCTAGGCCAACCTAGGCAAGAGATCTTGCCTCAAAACCAAAAGCAAACAAAATAAATCAGACAAACAAACAAATACCAAAAGCCTCAAGGAGAATTAAAACCTAACAGAGCACAGAATTATACTCTTGTTTGTGATTCTAGTTCTGATATATATATATATATATATCCCCAAAGTCAGCCACACACTCAGACAAGAATCTAAATTTTTCTATGAAGGTCTAGTTAGTAAATATTTTAGGCTTTAGACTCAGCTATTGTTGAAGATATATATAGTATGCATGAGTGTGCACCAATAAAAGTTAATTTATAGACACTGAAATCTGAATTTCTTATGTTTGTGCGCCATCAAAAATTTATTCTTTAAAATCCTAAAAATGCCAAAACTATCATCCATCCATAAACAAGGCACGTGAGCTGTCTTTGTCCTGTGGACTTGTTTGTTGAGCTCTGTACTGTAGTCCTGGGATTTATCTTCCAAAGTTTAAGAGTCTTTAAGAAATTTGGGGAGTTCTTTTTTTTAAGTAGCATTTTTTTTTAAGCTTGGAAGAAGCCAATTGGCACATAAAAATAAAATTATTCCCATGGCAGAGCTCCGCAATTGAATTTTTCAAGAATATTCTTAAAGAAGGGACCTGAGAGCCTCAACCCAGCAGCTGAGAGGAGTTGCACTGCTTCATTTGAAAAAGAAGGAGAAACACAGGGAGGGGAGAGCGGCTGCTGGGCTCTTCTCCAGGATGGAGGAGAGAGAGGCCTGTAAATTAGAGCTCCATGGATTTGTAAATCTTTAGAATGTAAGATGGAAGCAGAGTCTGGATGAGGAACAAATCACTGGTTTCACTCCTAGCGGACAAACCTGCATTTTTAAGTGTGTATCCGCGCATAAACATAACTGCAAATGTGATTTTACATTCAGGGTGCCCGCTGCAGTAATCGCTCTATTGATTTGCTAATGCCTGGATTCATGTAAATCTGAATTACACCCATTTGCACAACTTTATTGGCTTTGAGGGGAATGATTCACCTCACTGTTTAAATACCTGATACCTATTAATTGCCCTCTGGAGGCCTCTGTGCATGCTATCATACATTTATTTATAATCAGCACACCCGTATTTTATCCTCTTGCTAGAGAGAAAAGACAAATTGAAGCAAATGATAAGAAAATATGATTTCTCAAACCCAAGGCGAACCCCATACTCTGCCCTGAGCCACAACAGTTTTCTGTTGGGTTTATCACGATGTGGGAAATGTAGCGTTTCTCTCACACTCAGGTGGACCCCAGCTTTGGAGTTAAGAAGTCAAATGCTCACAGTCACACAGACTTCTACAGAGTCAGTGCCCTCATGACTCTCATGTTGCAAATTAAAGGAGTGACATTTGTGAACCATAAAGGGATGGGTTTTAGGAATCAATTTATTACAAATTCATAGGTGAGAGCCTAAGAAAAGAGGGGAAGCTTCCCAGAGCACAGGGAAGAGCTGAGCAGGGCAGTGTGTGGGTCTGGGGCCAGAGAGAGGAAGCCACCCCCAAGAGGAATAGTATAGTCAAATAGAGCAACAGAATGGTGCCTGTTATATGGGTTATAGATTGTGTGTGTCTGTGTGTGTGTGTGTGTGTGTGTGTCTGTGTGTCTGTGTGTCTGTGTGTGTGTGCATGTGTGTGTGTCTATATGTGTGTATGTATGCCACACACATACACATGTGGAAGAGAAAAAGAAGGGTGGTTCAAGGTACCAGCAAGAAATCTGATATGGTTACACTTACAAAGCAATCTACACACCCATCAACAGGCATCTCTTTAGACATATGTGGCGGAACTTTACAGTAGAACACACCATCCTTCTTAAGTTAATGAGACAGGCCTATATTTATTTATATTTCAATATTTTTGTAGCAAAACAGAGCACATGTTCTATGACCTCAATATTCAGTTAAAATTCTAGCAGATATTCTATAATAAAATGTTATCTTCGGACACTAAGGTTAGAGAAAATTTACAGTTTGGGTTTTAAAAGCGTTTTATGTTGTTGGGTTTTTTTTTTTTTTTTTTTTTTTTTTTTTTTTTTTTTTTTTTTTCTACTAAGCATTATAGAGCCTAAAGCCCATTTCTATTTAGAAACAAGTATGGTATTTCTGTCTTGGGATTTAATGTGTTGATTTTCTTAGCCTCATTCAAGTGATTTTGCTAAAATCTAAGCGAAGACTTTAAACTCTGTTCAACCACTGGCTCCGGCTCTCCCAGAATCCTCATGTTGCTCTGAGAAACAGCCAAGTTCAGTGGCTTCCAGTCACCTTCAGACCCTAGTCAGCCCTTGCCAACCGTACCCGGCCTATTTAGGTAGGTTCCCTCCCCTCCATCCCATACTTGCAATGATAGAGCATCTTCCCTGAACACCCAGAGGACCAGTTCTCCTTTTTTTTCCCTCCTTTAATTAATTTATTTATTCACTTTACATCCCAATCACAGCTTTCTCTCCTCCCAGGCCCCCACCTTACAAGCCCCTCTCCTCCATCTCCTTCTCCCCTTATCCTGCCAAAAGGGGAGGCCCCTGTAGGTACCAAGACACCCCAGCACAACAATATACTGCAGGATCGGGCATATCCTCTCCCACTGAGGCCAAACAAGAAAACCCGTTAAGGAAAGAGGATCCACAGGCAGGCAATAGAGTCGGGGCTGCTAGCTTTTACAAGACAGCATATGCATTTTAAAAATTGTAAGGGACCAGTTCTTAAGGTGAAGTAAAAACCTACTAAGGGATTTAGTGTGGAAATCAGTCACCAACTGATTTCCATGCAGATCTGCCAGTGAGTAACCTTGAGAAGGCTACTAATGCTTACAGACCTGTTTCCTTCTGTGCAAAGCAGAGGTGATCCCTCTCCAGCTCTGTGAGTAAAAACCTCAGTACACAGAGGCCTGGCTGGTGAGTTCATTATTGCCTATGTTCAGGGCAATATGCTAAATATACAGATAGATGATAAACTTTTGCCCTAAATTTAAGCAAATGGAATACACACACACACACACACACACACACACACACTCACACACACACATGCAAACACACATACACGCATGTACACTCACACACACATGCTTACACACACACATACGCACATATAGACTCACAAACACATGCGTACACACACATATGGATGGATACAGTTCACATGCACATGAACATTCATGTGTTTACATATGGAGGTTCAAGGTTGATGTTGGGGATCATCTCCAAGCAGTCTTCAAACTTACTGTTTGCGGGCAGATTCTCTCAAGAAAACCCAGATTCCCCCAGTATGACTAGTCCTGCTAGCCAGCTTGCTCTAAGGCTCCCCTGCCACTTCCTTCCTAGGCCAGAATTAGAGACAGGCTGCCACACCCACTCATCATTTTACCTGGCCTTGCTTACATGGGAAGTGTTTTAACTGCTGAGCCATCTTCCCAAAACCTTCCCCTGACCCATCCCTTTATTCCCCACCCCACCCCCACCACAAAGGACAAAGAAGTCACCTGTTGTAAGGATGTGCCTTTAAGGTCAGGTCTCCAGCTGGTATTCTTCAGGCTAGGCTTGCCTCCCTGACCTCATGCTAAAGCATCTGTGGGAAAGGAAATCATCTCCCTTCATCTATATGTCTAGAGTACTTCTTTTTCACTTGCAGTTAGTGTGGTTCACAGTTATACAAGAATCTGAACTTGAAGCCATGATACAAAAAGCTGCCCCTGTGCACCTATCAAAGGCCTGGACCTGAGGATGAAGGACACCATCAGACAAGGAATAGCTGGTGATCTTAACATCCCACAAGATCCCTGAGGCTCTTTTCTCTTTTAAAAATGAGCAAACCTTCCCTTCCAGATAAGATGGAGGATTAGCTACCTTTGCCTGACTTGGTGAAAGAGTCAGAATGAGGACACGGAGGCCCTCTTCCTACAAGAGAAAAAGCCGAAGAGGAGAGAGATGTGCCCATACCCAGATTCTCTCTGGAAATATGCCAAACCATATTACTTCCTCTGTTTGGGGTCAGTGGTATTCATCAGAGATGTTCTGTTTTTTTTCCCTGGATGTAGATACCACAAGACTGGCAAATAGGAGAGATACTGACCAGACTGCAGAGACACTCCTAGAACCTAAATACATCCTTTTTGGTATAGATAACTGGGGGGGAGGGGGGGCACGGGAGGGAAGGTGTGCAGATGGAGGAGGGAGAGTGTTGGAGGAGGTTGAAACTGAGATTCTCCACAGGTCTTCTGGAGTAAATCCCTAAGGAGATACCGTCCCTGCTACTTTAGTTAACTTCCCCCTATGAGATTGCTACAGAGCAAGAGAAGTGAGCTGTTGAGGTTTCACTGATGAACAAGGCCAGGAAGACCACCCAGACATAGAGGTAAACACAGATGGGCAGGTCTTCCGCAGCCTCAGCCCCACTCACAAAAAGGACAGTCCCTCACTTTACCACCCAGTGTGCAGCTATGTTGACAACAGCAAGTGGAAGCTGCAGACCCCAGAATTCTGGAAACAATAGAAATCCCCTTAAGGAAGGACATACTGAAGGTGTTTGAAGTATAGAGACTAGCATCCTTCCTGCAGAAGGAATTATGGGAAAAAGGGGAAACAAACCTACACCACCCAATAGGAACAAACACTGACTGGGATTCTATATTCTATTTTACTTCATTAACTATTATTATTATTCCTTTAATTTATTTTTGCTTTGAAAACATCTAAATTTCTGCACATCAACAGTTTGGCTGTTTTGCCTTGTATCTCATCTGAACTGGCCTCTGTGACAGTTCTTTTTTTTTTTCCCAGCACCTATTCTTAAAATATTTTCTCTGTTTCTCATATGTCTAACTTGTGTATTTTCTTCCTATTTACTTTTTCTTTTCACCTTTCCCAATCCCCCCTAATCAACAATTTAATCACTGATAACTTTATCTTTAAAAAAAAAAGTTTTAAACTTCATTTCCTCCAACCAGTACCTTAGTGCTGCTGTCTCTGAATCTCACTGGGGCGGGGCATATATACATATATACATATATACATATATACATATATACATATATACATATATACATATATACATATATACATATATACATATATACATATATACATGTATACATATATACATATATACATATATACACATATACACATATACACATATACACATATACACATATACACATATACACATATACACATATACACATATACACATATACACATATATACATATACACATATATACATATATACATATATACATATATACATATATACATATATACATATATACATATATACATATATACATATATACATGTATACATGTATACATGTATACATATATACATATATACATGTATACATGTATACATATATACATATATACATATATACATATATACATGTATACATGTATACACATGTACACATGTACACATATACACATATACACATATACACATATACATATCCCTCAGGTAGGAATACACACACACACACAATATATATATATATATATATATATATATATATATATGCAATAACAATGAAAGAAAGGCCATAAATTTGAGAGTGGGGAGAGATATATGGAAAGGTTTGCTGGGAGGGAAGGGAAGGGAAAAATATTGTAACTACCTTATAATATTTTCAAACCCCAAGATTAAACTTTTGTCTCCAAAAGCACACTTCACAGACAAAGGTGTCCACAAACTGAGGGTCAAAGCATGAAAATCAATTTACCAAGCATATGGAAACTGAAAGGCAGCTGGCATAGCCATTCTAATATCAGACATAACAGATTTCAAATCAAATTAGCCAGAAGACATAAAGAAAACCACTACATACTAATAAAGTAGAAAATGAATCAAGAAAATATAATATTTGTTCAACAATTATTGAGGCTCTCAAGTAATGAAACAAATACTGAAAGACATGAAAGTCAGACAGGATCTGACACAATAGTAGTGGAACACATTGATAACCCATTCCAATCTTCAGAAGGTCTTTTAAATTAAAAACCAATGAAGAGACTTCAGAGTTAAACTATATTATAGATAACTGTATTTAACAGATATCAACAGGACATTCTACACAATAGATGCAGAGAACACCTTCCTTTCAGTGGCCCATAGAATCTCCTTTAAAATCAATTAATGAATATAAAGCCAATAGAAATAATTCTTGTGTTTTATCTGATCATAACACTTGAAACTAACAGCAATAAAAAACGTCAGAAACTACAAAGGTACTTAAAGGTGGAACAATTTGAATGAACAGTGGGTCATTGGAGGATCAAGGAGAAAACATTTTAACCTATAGAATCAAAGGAAAATGAATGAATAACTTACCAAACTTGTGAAATATAGCTAAGGTCATCCCAAGTGTAAAGTGTGTGCATATAAGTGCTTACATACAAAGAATTGTCACAGTGTCAAACAAATAACCTAATAATTCACGGCAAGTTTCTATAAAGACGAGAAGCCAGACCTAGATGCCATACAAAGCAGGAAATAATAAATATTAGACCATAATTTCCTGAAACGGAGATTGAAAGAATGAGATACACAATCGATTCAAGCTTTTGTTCTTTGAAATCTAAGACTGACAAACTTCTCAGCAAACAAACCACAAGGATGAGAGAGAACATGCCAACTGATAAAATTGGGGATGAAAGGGGAATTAGTACAACAGACTCGAATGAAATGCACAGGTTCATTGGGAGCTAGTTGAAAAATCTTATATTTCAAAAAGCTGTAAAATCAATAATAAGCATAGTTTCCAAAATACATTTGACCTGCTATAATTATGTCCAGCTTAAGTCCACAACAAGTAACGGCATTGAAGCAATAGTTAAAAGTCTCCCGCAGAGAAAAACCCAGAACCAGGCAAGCTCATGTCTTAGTTTCCCAAGCTTTTAAGGAAATGCTAAAGACCTAATTACATTAACACTTTTCAAACTGTTCTACAAAATAAAAAGTGAAGGAATACTACCAAACTCATTCTACAATGCTGAAACTTGAGGATGTGTCTACTTGTGTAATAGTGGCACAACTATTAGGGGGCTAACTAACTGCTTTATGCTTGGATTCCAGACATACTCAGGAGGAGAGAACCCACATCTTGTACTGTAAATGCAGTCAAAAACATTCATAGACACTAGGGAGAACCGTATTACTGGTTTTTAGTTAAATCAACATAGCATCAAGCTACCTTCTAACTCTCTGTTTATACCCACATACAAGTGATACTCTCCACTTTAATCTGAGAAACTTCTCTTTGTGGCAAATGGTGTTAGTGCAAAGACACACGACTGCTCACAGTGCTGACTAGTGAGTGTCCCGCCCTAAATGAGAAATTTGGGTCACTTCCCGTAAGGCTCTGAAAACATCATGGGGTGGGGAAGAATGTAAGAACTAGCAGAGAGGGAGACGGACTATTTATGATATGTCATCTGAGTGTATGACACAGCCATTGACATCACAAATGCACAGAAGCTGAGGTTACCTAGACTGGTCCTGTACAAAATTAGCCATGTCAACCATCATGGATGTGGGAGGGATTCATGAGGTCATATATCCTTATACTGAGCTATTGGCTACTCAGAGATGCTAAGAGAGGGACAGACAATGCTCTTCAGTTGGGCACTCACCAATGAATCCACCGAACCTATGACACAAGAGGAAATCCTATTTTTTTTTAACCCATTTGCACAAGGTTCTCTATATGAGGGGTATGTGTGTAAAATCAGAAAGCGGACCATGAAGAGATAAAAGGAGATCTTAAGGGGAGGGAAAGGACAGATGAATATGTGTGTGATGACCAGTATTGTTTACTTGACAAGATCCAGAACCACCAAAGGGGTAAGCCCTTGGGTAAACCTGTGGAAGATTTTTTAGATTAGGCTAATTGAGATGGGAAGACCCACCCCAAATATGAGAGATAATTGTCTTAGGGTTTTACTGCTGTGAACAGACACCATGACCAAGGCAAGTCCTATGAAAGACAACATTCAATTGGGGCTGGCTTACAGGTTCAGAGGTTCAGCCCATCATCATCAAGGCAGGAACATGGCAACATCCAGGAAGGCATGGTGCAGAAGGAGCTGAGAATATAACATCTTCATCTGAAGGCTGTTAGCAGAATACTGACTTCCAGGCAGCTGGGACAAGGGTATTAAAGCCCACACCCACAGTGACACATATACTCCAACAAGGCCAAATCTCCCAACAGTACCCACTCCCTGAGCCAAGTGTATACAAACCATCACAGTAATGCTCTATAGTCTGGGGGGGGTCCTAGACCCAATTCAAAAGAGAAAGCAGGGGCAGTGGTTAAGAGCACTGGCTGCTTTTGCAGAGAACCCAGGTTTGATTCCCAGTGCCCACAACTGTCATTACTCCAGGTCCAGGAAAACTGGTGTCCTCTTCTGGTCTCTTCTAGCACCAGGCATCCAGGCATGCATGCCTTACACACATGCAGGCAAAGCACTCATATATGTAAAATATCAACCAACCAATCGATCAATCAATAATTTGAGAGAAAAAGAAATTAAGTGAGGAGCCAGTGTTTTCTTGCTCCCTCCTTTCTGTTTGTGGGTGCAGTATGACAAGCTGCTTCAAGTTCCAGACATCACCTGCCTTCCATGACGTTCCCTCAAAATATGAGCAAAAGAATCTTCCTTTATTAAGTTGCGTCTGTTAGATGTTTTATTACATAATGCAACATGTGTCATGGAAACAGAGGAGAGAGGACCAGCAGGAAGAGACAGGAGTGGAAAAGGGGACTAGAAAGAACAGAAAGTTATGAAAAGATGTAATGAGACCCAGTATTCTGTGGGAAATTAGGAATAACTAAAGAGAGGGGGCTGGGGAGGGTTCTGTCCGATATTTTCTTTGTCCCAAACTTGAATAGAAAATTGATGCTGTGTTAAAGAAGAGAGGTAATGCTCTGGGGCTCAGGTCCCCTTCCCCCAGGAGAAGACCCACTGACATCTCTCTTACCTAAATTTACACAAGTTCTGGCCTTCGTCTACGGCTTTCTGTGAACTATAAGATGGCCACAGGCGTAATAGGAAGTTAAATCACTACCCTCCTCGGCTCTGGCTTGCCAAACTGTAAGCAGATTCATTTTCCTATACTAATTTCTGTTTCCTAGTTCTTTGAGAAATTGAGACAGCAGGTGTATGGCCCCAAGAACCTGGTTATGCCTACTTCTCGTTCACACTGTTTGTTCTAAGTGTGGATTGTTGTCAGCCATCACTGAGCTCCAGTATAGACCACACTTTAAAAATCTATGTCTCCGTTTGACACAGTGAACTGCTTCTCCCATCAAAGTTTTGATCACTTGATCAATAAAAGACTGCAGAGGCCAGCAGGGGACTAGGAGACTCCAAGACTTAGCATAGGACCACCCCACAGCTCTAGGGAGTGTCTTCCAACAGGTGGCGGTAGTTTACAAGTCAGCCAGCAGGTGGCGATAGCTCCTAGACTTCCAGAGCAGGAAGAGCAGGGCGCACCAGAATAGCCTGAATTAAATAAAGACTGGAGAAGTTCCACCAGATTGCCCTGGAGCCAGGTTTCTCCTTTGCTTAAGTAGTCCCAGCCACAGTGGGGCTATACTTTAAAATCTACATTATAGTTTTTAATCCAAATGAAAAGTTCACAAGTTTATAACTAAGAACCCATAGTTTTGTGTTTTGTTTTGTTTTGTTTCTGTTTAAGGTAAAATATGCTAAAGGTTGTCATGTCTAGAAAGTGTTGCGACAATGAAAATAATCGATTAGAATGGCTGAAAACAAGCTAAAAATCCAAGCCACAGGCTACCTTCACCCTGTTCTTCGTGTATAACCACTCCCTAGCTGGAGTCACCCGAAAATCACTTTATTGAAGAAAGGACAGCATCTGGTTTCTGAGCGATCTTAGTTAGGGTTTCTATTGCTGTGATGAAACATCACAACCAAAGAGCAAGAGAGGGAGGAAAGGATTTATTCAGTTTGTACTTCCATATCAGAGTCCATCGCTAAGGGAAGGCAGGATAAGAACTCAAGTGGGGCTGGAAAGTGAAGGCAGGAGTTGATGCAGTGGCCGTGGAGGGTGTTGCTTACTGGCCCACTTCCCCTGGCTTGCTTAGCCTGCTTTCTTATAAAACCCAGGACTACCAGTCTGGGCATGACACCACCCACCATGAGCTGGGCCCTTACTTATCAATCACTAATTGAGAAAATGCCTTACAGCTGGATCTCATGGCGGCATTTCTTCAACCGAGGCTCTTTTCTCTCTGATGCCTCTAGGCTCTCTGATGGTTCATCATAGAAGGGCCTATAATGACTGCTTTTTCCTGCTTGAGGGCTCATTCGCACAGTTCTAAATCTTTAATGTTTAATGCCTGTTTAATGCCAGGCAATTTCTGGGTACCACAGTATTAGCAGTAAATAATGAAGCCAGTGTCGCTGCCGTCATAGAGCTTACTTAAGAGGATCTACCTTGGTCAGTAAGGAATATATATATATATATATATATATATATATATGACTCATTTTATATATATATATACACATATATATATATGTATATATACATATATATGTGTATATATATATAATGAGGGGGGGCTATTGATATATTCCATAAGTAATGCATCAGTAATGATTAACACTAGGGGCAAAGACTGAGATAAAGTACCAAGTCACTATCAGGTTGTATGGCTGGCTCTAAACCTCCCAGTCACTAACATCCCTCTAATGCATCTTGACCTCCCCTGTTGCAGAACCCAATTTGTGTGCATGGTTGGGACACCACATGCAAGGGTAGAGTCACTTCTCATTATCTTCTCCTGAGCTTCTCGCCCATCTCCACTGACTCCTTTTTGGAGCCACAGGTTGTCATGTCTATAATCCTAAGTGCAGACTTTCTACATCAGCTTTCTGAGCTGCCCTTGCAGTGACAAGATGTTATTTCCTCAACAAGAAGCGTTGAGGTTCCATTCCCACCTCAGTATGTGTAGGAACACTTCCTGACTCAGGTGTCCACTGTGCCCTTCTGCAAGCTTCAGCTGCTCCAGCAGGATTCCTATCATAAATGGAAGACCTTGTGCAGTTTGGTACTGCACCCTAAGAGTTAGTTGTAAATCTGAGGGAGATTAATAAACACCTGCTTCTGGCCTCCACAGGCACATATACATGCACACAAGTGCGTGCACACACACACACACACACACACACACACGTATACCATGTACATTTATATATAATTTAAAATAAAAATTTGAAAAGCAAGGGAGTGAGTGTGTGTGTGTGTGTGTGTGTGTGTGTGTGTGTTTTCAGTGTCTCACCCTTGCTGAACTAGAACTTTATATTCTTAGGCCATTTGGCTCAATTTTTAACAATATTGCTTATGGCCCACTGAACTGTTTTCACAGCCCTCAAGTGTCCTGAAGTCTGTAGGTTGAATGACACTGGATCAAGTACATCAGGAAATTAAGTGGAGTTTTGTGGAAAGTATATACTAACATCTAAAGGCACAGAGGAAGGGACCATTAGTTACGTCTATGAAACTTTTGGCAAGTTTCTTTTGGAAGGAGCTGAAGCTTTGAGCCAAGAGTTCATGGTCAAGCCCAGTGATTACATGCATCTAAAACACCTTGAATGCCTGTGTTTGCATGGCATGCAATGCGAGCAAACATACCCTAGAGTGGAGAGGAGGGCCGTGGTAGCCTTGTGGTGAGGACTCTGGGAAGTCGATTTGTCACATATCTTACAGTGAGATGATGTTTGGGGGTGGCTGCTAAACATTGGGCTGCATTTTTCCAGAAGGCCAAGGATGAGGAGCATGAGATCCTGCTGAACAGGGCTTTTGATTCATTGTTAAATAAAGTCTAGAAAAGAGAGTATGCGTGGACATTGTTCAGACACAAAAGGGTTAAGATAAAGGCATAAGATAAAACCTAGCTCCACACCTGCTAATGTGAAACTTCACCCCTAACTAATGTAAAGGCCACCTCTTCAATCTCTTATTTAAAATAGTGTAAGTTCCAGCCCCAGTTGACTCTACTACATACATTCTTTCTGGCTTTTGGGCAGGAGTTCTAGCAGATGGTAGACCAGTTGTACCAATTGATCCCAGGGTCTCTATGGTTTTTTATATCCTTTCTCCCCACTTGCTTGGCTATTTGGTACTTTCTCAGTACTTTTAACCATTGAGCCATCTCTCCAGCCCTATTCGGTACTTTCTCAAGGTGAAAGTTTAAAAACACTGTAGAAACTATTCCATCAGAAAGCAACTTGTGGTGGATTCTGTTTGTTATTCAGACAGTGAGCTCTCTGCCTTAGCAGTTCATGATTTTCTTTCTGATGGAGGTGGCTTTGTGATGGTTCATGCTCAGAAACCCTCTGCCACACCTCAAGTTCCTCTCTGGCTCAGTCTTGCTTTAATCAATATGCCAATACTTATTTGAACATGAGAGGAGATTACTCTTGTTTCTATTTTTTTTTGTTTTTGAAAAGGTTTCTTGGGCACAGATTAATCTCATGGCCCAGAGAGAGGCTGGCTTGCTCTTGTCACAGACTGTCTGGAGTTTTCAATTACTGTTGAGTATGATTATGGATCAGAGAGAGGCTTTAGCCCAAGTGTATTCTCTGGGGTAAAACTGGCTTTGCTTGCACGAACAGAGAAGTATTCAAGTCAGTGAAGACTGAGGCTGCGACCCTGCCAGCTTAGTGGCCACTGATCTACTCCAACAAGAAGGAGTTTACTTGTTGCTTATACCCATAAAAGCATGGGCTTAGTCAAGGACTCTGACTGCGTAGCTGGTCCTTAATGCCCTTAGACTCTGTAGCTGCAGATTCAACCAACAGCAGATGGGAAATATTTGGGTTGGGGAAGATTGTGTCTGTATTAAAGACACAAAGACTTGGTTTTCCTGCCACTGTTCTCAAATGTTGTGTGACTTTTCCTCGTAAGAACATGAAAAGTAAACCAATGTTTATTCACCGGAGATAGGACATCTAGGACAGCCCTCCCTGCCCCCTAAGAAGAATTCCATCTAAGGCTATTTTAGTGAAGCAGTAAGTTGTATTGAGGGTTTGTACAGGAATGTGCATACAGGGTTATTTACAAGAGTGTGGGAGGCTCAAAGGCAGATGGGGGGACCAGACTCAAAAGCTTTGGTCCCTGAGATTTCATGAACAACTTGTGGGAAGCCCCACTGAGGAGTCCGCCCTCCCCCCAGCCGTTCCTCCCTGCTTACACAGTCCTAGGAAGAGACCTTGTGAGCACGATAGCTCTCTAAGTTTCCTGGATGCTCTAACTTCTGTTTACTTCCTGAATCTTACTTTCTGCTTTCCTCCTTCCAGGAGGGGATGCTTCAGATCTGGGTAAACAGTTATACACCATCTGAGCAATGCAGTACTGTGTATATAACATTTCCATTGAAGTAGGTACTATAAAGAATCTACAGGGGGCTTGAAATACGCAAGAGTCCATAGAGCAGATGCACACACTGTGCCATTTTGTATAAGAGACTTGAACACCCATAGGTTGACTGTCAATGGACACCAAGGTTCTACTCCATAGTTAAGTCATGGTATTTAACCACCATGTGAATAAGTTGAGGAAATAGATACATTTCAGTTGTTTTTTTTTTTTTTTAAATGCAAGATTGAGATCTTGTGGGCTCCTCCCGTCTATGTACTTCAAGGACTATAGGCAACTAAGGAATGCTGAGAGTCAGAGAAATAGTTTTCTCCAGGGAAGAGCACACCCACCAGTCATCTAATACAAAATGGTCAGCCCTGAACATAGACATTTGAGTAACATTATACAGACCAATAGGGTATATTTAGGAATGAGTATATGTATATGTGTATATGTATATGTGTATATATATATATATATATGTATATATATATACACATATACATATATATATCAGCAATTTTAATGAAGAAAGAGATCATGATATTGAAAGAGACTAAGGAAAGGTACAAGCGAGAGTTTGGAGGGAGGAAATGAAAAGAGAAATGATAAATGATATAAATACAATCTCAAAAATGGGCTAGAAATATGGCTGTATGTAAAGTGCTTCCTTTGTAAGCATGAGGATCAGAGCCCAGATCTTCATCATCGGTTGAGAAACCCAGGTGCAATGACACATACCTATAACCATAGCATTGGGAGACAGACAGCTGGATACCAGGGCCTTGCTGGCATGATAGTCTAGTCAAAATGGCCAACAACAGATTCAGTGAGAGGACCTGGATCAAGAAATAGGGTGGAAAGCAGACTAGGGAGACACGCCCCCCCCCAAGTGACACTTTGCCTCCACACATGCGAGCACAAGCAAGTGCACCTGTGCACACACTATGTAAAATGTATGGTACAATGACAATAATTCAAATAGACATAGCCAGTAGAAATCACACCCCAATGAGGTAGGCAACCAGGCATTTTGGATCTCACTTGTAATCCCAGCACTTGGAGGCTAAGGCAGGAGGATTGCCATGAGTTTGGGTCATCTTAGGCTACATATTGAGTTCCAGGCCAACCTGGCTTCTGAGTGAGACCATGCATTCTGGATATTACTGAATGTAAAGCTTTCTATTGGAGTCTAATAATAACTTAATATAATTATTATCTAATAATTAGACCAAGAGAAGTAAAAAATGATTTTTTAAACTAGGTGCAGTTGTAATAAGAAATTGCTAAAATTCAAGCATAGCAATGAATAATAGCAAGTTTCAAAATGGTTCTATTATACGTGAGGAATTATATTTTTGTGTAGCTAGATTCTTTTTTACTGTTCCCTATTAAAAATTAAAGGCATCAATTTGAAGTGTATCTGACTGCTGGCAGATTCATTCAACTGGAAAGAAAGAAAACCCTTAAAAATCAGAAGCACTATGGTCAACCTATTCCTTAGATCACTTGGCTTGTTTCTCATGTCTTAGAGGCCACCACCAAATAGGCTGTGCTGCTGAAGACCTGAATTGTGTCTTCTAGCCACAGTTCAGGTTGATATTTCTAAAATATCTCTATGTGTAATAGAATAATAATAAATCAAAGAGATATAAGGAATAGAATCATATGAAGATGGGGTATGCTGTCAGACATTTTGGCTCTCATTTGTACTCCTAGTACTTGGGAGACTAAGGCAGGAGGATTACCATTACTTTGAAGCCATTTTAGTCTACATAGCAAGTAAATATGTGTGTGCATGCACACATGGGTGAGAACACAAGAGTATATTCATGTATCTCTGTGTTTGTATATGTAGGTACACATGGTTACAGGTGTATATGAAGGACAGATGACAACCTCAGGTGTGTTCCTCAGGCATGGCTCACCTTCTTTTTTGATACAAGGTCTTTCACTGATCTGTGTGCACACTGATCTGGCCAGCAAGCTCCACCTCCCCAGCACAGACATTGCAAACCTGTCCCACCAGACCCAGAATTGCATATGACTTTGGGGGATAGGATCTGGGTCTCTTATGTTTGTTCTACAAGTACCTATGCATGGAGCCATCTCCCCAGTTCCATCAAATGCCTTAATTCTCTTTAATTCAATCTCCCTGATGGTAGAGCCTCTGTTCATCATACCATGTATTACCTACACCATCTCTTCTGGGCCTAGGTGTTTCTTCAGAACCTCTTGTCTGCATATAAATGATTCTCTCAATTATGAAACCCATTGTTTTAGAGAGCAAACCTGTTGTCAGCCTACCTCTGAATGAAGGATATATACATATACATATACATATACATATACATATACATATACATATACATATACATATACATATACATATATATATATATATATTGGATTTATATCTTTGGATTTGTTTTCTTTCCCCTGGTTAACTGGTTTTATTTATTTATTTATTTATTTATTTGCATATCTTTTTAAGGTTGATATGTAACCATTACACGTAGTTCTAGAGCACAATGTGCTGACTCGATCTATGTATATGCCAAGCACTGGCCAACTCAGAACAATAACATTCTTTTTTATTTTCTATCTTCCTGTGGCTTATGGTTGAGGTGCTTTCTGAAAGTACCATAAACCTCAAATTTGTAAAATTCAGCTCTGACACACATTTTCCCTAAATGACATACTTATTACATTTACAGTTATTCTAATTATCGACATGTTTTATTTATTTCTCCAATCTTAGTTTGTGTTTTCAAGTTACTCTGGGGTTCCCCCGCCCCTTTTTAAATTGAAGACATGATTTTTATTTCTACTCTTTTCTTCTCTTCTATGTGAGTTGCTAGTTTCGCCAATTGGGATGAAATAATGTATTCTTTTATTAACTGTTTATAAATTGTTAACTTTTGAACTTAATCAATTAGGCAGTAAGTCTGTGCTCAGCCTGCCTCTTGTTTGAAGGGACTCTTGTTTTTTGCTGAAACATTATTTCTAAATTAACTCTAAAGTTAAGTTTAAAATTAATCAATACCTATTATCCTTTGTTTAAATTATGAAAGACCCAGGGGCTTCACATAATTTGGTCCCTTCTTGTCTTCCATGGAACCTCTCAGTGTTTCTGTCCTATCTCATTTAATGGCCACAGCTTCAGACTTTGACAAAACTAGAATGCATTAACCCCAAAATTAGTCTTCTTCCTTATCCCCTATCTCTTCTTTCTTTCCCCCTTCCCTTTTTTCCACAAATCATTAAAGGTCTGTTAGTGATACACTATCTCTGATAATGTCTTTGTTTCACTCTTAATACCGAACCACCATCATCTGAGCTCATCAAACACAGAACTTTGTTTTGGCAATTGTTTTCTCTAACCGCTGTGCCACAGGACTGAGGAGGGGCGCTAGTGTCTTTGATTTGAGCAATTTTCTCATTGGAAGGTCTAAAAAGAATTGAACTGTGTGATTGTCCACAGGGGCCACTCTAAGTAAGGGCCACAGAAAACTCAGGACACTGGGACTTGTTCACATCACAGAATTAGTCCTCTTGCTGGGTAGACACAGGCACACATGCCTGTCCCTCACATCCACACTGAGCATCACACACAAGCACATCCCATCTCCCTCACTTTACGACTCACTCTTTTGTTTTGGTTCTGGACCCAGATGCAGGATGTTGACTGAGCTCTGTCTGTGGGGAGCCAGCTGGAGACAACATATCATCGTTGTAAGGCTTGCCCTCTCCTTGTCCCACACCCCCCTCGTGCTCTGCTTTCCCACTAGACCCTTCCAGTTGATATAAAAACAGGTATTGTCTGCTCATAAAAGGTCATAAAACCTAGAGGAAGAACCAGCTTGGAGGACGCAAGGTGAGAGGGAATGTGAGATTGAAATGTGGTTAAGGTTGTGACTAGCAAGGCCAAGTCACTTCAAGGTGACTTGCAAGACCTTGAAGTGACTCAGGCAGTGGCTCTTCACGTTTCCCATTTCCCACCTGACCACACACCCCTTTGCACACTTGTATTGAGATGTCCCAGCTTCTTTCCATAATCCATCGTCTCTCACAGAGTGGCCTTTTCTCACAAGCCATTCTTGTCCTGGGGCCACAGAGGGGTTTTTGTTTTGTTTTTGGTTGGTTGGTTTTCAGCAGATCCTATTCACATTCCTTTTTTCTCTTTGCCCTCTTTTAGAATCAGGTTAGAAGTAAGTCAATGCCATTAGCAGATAGGCATCCTTATGTCTGATAAAGGCTGAGTTAGAAGGCAAGCTTTCTCTGAGAGTCAAGATGGGTTTGTCAGGACCCAGCCTTGCTTGGTGATAGGCTGCTTGGAAGAAATGGTCTTTTGTGACAATTCTACCTACCAAAGCTGCTTTTGCTCCCTAACCCTGGTAAGGAAAGGTTACAGGCAGGACCAAGTTTGTCCCCAGTTCCTCCACTTCCCCAACATCTCTCAGTTCATAAGTGTGAACCAAATGCTTCTACCTGGCAGCGTTGATCCTTACCTCCATGTCCCAGGGATGAATGGAAACAATTGGACAAGACCCCATTGATTCTTAGTTCTTTTTTTTGTTTTTTTGGGTTTTTTTTTTTTGTTTTGTTTTGTTTTTTGTTTTTTGTTTTTCGAGACAGGGTTTCTCTGTATAGCCCTGGCTGTCCTGGAACTCACTTTGTAGACCAGGCTGGCCTCGAACTCAGAGATCCGCTTGCCTCTGCCTCCCAAGTGCTGGGATTAAAGGCGTGCGCCACCACTGCCCGGCTGATTCTTAGTTCTTATACTTCATCTTTCCCAGAGAAACTTCAGGGGTGGGGAAAAGGCATCTCCATGGAGACTTCCACAAGATGAGCTGTTAAGACAGGTTCCCCTGAGGCCAATGTAACAGATGATTCTGACGGTGATATGACATGGCTTCCCAGAAGTTTAGCACACTGGACACAAAGCTCCAATCCCCATGTGAGCTCACACTGAACTATCTTTTCATGCTTGTAAGTGAAACTTACCAGTTGTTTCCTTCTCAAACCTTGCCTGATGCTCAGCTATCTGAAATATGTCCACCTCAACAGTGTGAATTCTAGGGTCACGGAAGTTAAAGAACTCAATGGACATGTAATCTAATCTCATCTGTTTGTGGGAAGAAGTGCATGCATGCGGGGGGGGGGTGTTGGGGGGTGTAGTCTATGTGCAGGTGTGCCAGAAGACAACCTCTGATGTCATTCCTTAGACACTGTCCAGTTTGTTCATTGAGACAAGGTATCCCTCTGGAACCTGGAGCTCACCGAGTCAGCTTGTCTGACTGTTCAATAAGCCCCAAGAATCTGCCAATCTCTGCCTCCCCAGTACCCGAATTACAAGTGGTCACCACCATTTCTAACCTTTTTTTTACTGTGGGTTTTGGAAATTAAACTCAGGTCCTCCTGCTCGTGTGGTAAGTACTTTCTTGATTCAACTGTCTCCCCAACCCTCATTCCTTATTTTGTTGACAATCATGGGATCCTACATGATTAAATGACTTTTCTAACAATGGAAGTACTATGCCCATCTCATGTGACCAGAGCTATTTCCAACTATATCATATCAAGCATCAGAGAAACAATGTGCAGAAAAACCATGGCGTTCTTAAAAACTCAACATATATGGACTTTATAAAATAAGGGGCATCCTTTCATTGACCAACAAGATTTGTATTTTATTATTTTTCTTCTAATGTGGAACACCTTAGAACTTGTTTTGAATTCAGTATATGGTTTGACTATTATGATTCTAATAAGTGTCTGGCTTTTAATGTTCTCTTTTCTTAATTAACCAAGTGCCAAGTGGAAAGAGATAAGTTATGCACTTTAATTAAAGCAACCCCAGGCCACTTGGAGAATTCTTATCAGTAGCGTAGAATGCACGGCCTACATGCATTGAGAAACAAAATTGGTGGAAGCTTCCTGGGTGTGAGATGAGGGAGACAATTCAGAAGAGCAGTGGCTTCCATCCCAAGCCTTGTGGAGTCATGCGGGACCTGGTTTTATCTGTATTTAGTTCCTTCTCAGTGAGCATGAAATGGTCCATAATCTAGATCACTGTCAAAGACTGGAAGTTTGGAATGCTACTGAGAAGCCGTGCAGTATCAGGAGCTCTGTACTGTTGACTTCCCTTTTCTGAGACCTTCTATGGCCTCTCCAAGCCTCAGTTTACTCCTTAGTAAAGTAGGTCTTGATGTCTGGGTAGGGTGAGGTAAGATAGGATGGTCAGGAAGAAGAGAAGAGGTAATGCCATACATGTAGGAAAACGCCATATTTCATAAAGAGTTTTGAAAGCTGCTTAATAACGAAAGAATGGAATTTGGGACAAAGAAGGCATGAGGTGACTGGAGATGTGCCACTTTTCTTTGTGAAGGTCCCAGGGAGGCTGGAAGTGGCCGCTATGGACCTGGGTATATCACGGATTCAGGCGTGAGCGAGGATGATGATGACTCTGAAGACGAGCTGGACCTGGATGTGTCCTTTGAGGAGGTAGGGTCACATCTGATGTTGACGCCAATGGGCTTTGTTTCTCTGCTGACCACAGCAGGTTAGCTATGAACCACAGACATGGAACCTCAGACTGAAATGGCCCCATTTACTCTCAGGATGGATTTGTCTCCTCTGTCAATGAGACTGGAGATGGGAGGCATAAATCAGTGCTCAGGAGCTTCCTAGCAGGCTGTTAACCTATGAACAGCCTCTGTCTATAACTCGCTTTACAAAGTATATACATGCACATGTATATGTATGTACATATATGTGTATGCATGTGTGTATATATGTGTGTGATATATGTATTTATATATGTATACATTGACAGATTGTTTTACCACCCACAGAATTTTGTAAAATGAAACTGTATAAGAAAATGAGTGATTCCTTGACAAAATTATGCATTTTATAATATTTTAGTAAGAGCAGGTCACAGAACATCAGTTTTATCTCACCAGGATGTTCTGAATAATACAGGGGGAAGGTGCTTACTGCCCCAAGTCTCCAAGTCTTCCCCATAGACTGGGGTCAATGCTCCTGTCCCACCATCATCCTGGAGTTTTTGTCCAACATTGAGCCTGTGGTTCAAGAACCACATATTCGCAGTATGATGATGATTCTAATGTTTATACTGAGACCTCCCTTTCCTTCTCTAACTTAGGTTAAACCACTTGCTGCTACCAAAGCTGGGAATAAGAAGTTCTCGGTGGAGCCCAAGAAGACTTCCGTCTCCAACTCAGAGATGGGCTCCAGACTTGCCCAACCTACCTCAGCCTCTCTCCCTGAAACTACAGTGGCCGTCCCACCCACGCCAGCCCAACAGAAGGGGAAGAACAGTGTAGCCGTGATGTCAAGGCTCTTTGACATGCCCTGTGATGAAACTCTCTGTTCGGCTGACA